>NC_061867.1:34698704-34998704 GCF_907164915.1 Impatiens glandulifera
TGTTGAACATCATATGCAATATTTGGTCTAGTGTAGTTTAAATATATAGAAGTCTCCCAATTATCCTTCTATACTTAAAAGGATCACATAATATATCTTGAGTTTCATCTTCAAATTTTATGCCTTTAATAATTGGCGTGTTTGTGGGTTTACAACCCATTAGACCCGTATCATTTAATAAATCTAGAATATATTTCCTTTGGTTTATATAAATACCAAGATCATTTTGTACAATTTCAAGATACACTTTGCATTTTTTTAAAGTACCGTCAGAATTAAGTTTGTTTTTGTAGACCCATTTACAACCAATAGCTTTCATGCCTTTGGGTAATTTAGTTATTTCCCATGTTTATTCAATTCAAGCACATTTAGTTCATCATTCATTGTTTTTATCCACTTTGGATCTTGAGATGCCTGTTTAAAATCAAGTGGAGTTGTGGTTAGATCAAAGTTAGATAAAGAGTTTATATACTCTTGATCTTTGTACAAAGAATGAAAATGATAAGTTTGTGGAGTGTAATCTAGATCAAAATTTTGTTTTAATTTAACATAATTTACAATAAAGTCTTGCATCCAATTTGGAGAATATTTAGTTCTTGTACTTTTCCTTTGAATTGTTTCAGATTAATCATTATTTTGATCATTTTTGTCAAGGTTAATATTTGTTCTTTTCTATAATATTATTGAGTTTTGATTGATCATTGATATCTTCTTTGAAAGGTAGAATATTCTCACAGAAAACAACATCTCTCGAAACTACAATATCATATAATTCAATCTGATAAAGAGTATACCCTTTCTAACTTGAAGGATATCCAAAAAAGATACATTTTATGTCTCTATCTTCACATTTTGATTTTTGTAGAAAAGTATTTGTCATGTAACATAAGCAACCAAAAACTTTCAAATCATCATATTTAGCTTCACACTTATTAAGCATGAAAAATGGTGACTTCCAATACAAAACTTTTGTTGGTATTCTATTTATTAGATAGGTTGCAGTAATGATAGAAAAGGGCCAAAATGGAGACAATGAACATATTGTAATTGTGAAACAATATTTTGAATTTAATCTCTACTTTGACTATTATTTATAAATAATTTAATGGATATTTACTATTTTATATTATTTTATTATTATATGAAAGTCACTAGTTGAACCAATTGACACATTGGTTGAACTAGTAACCCAATGACCTTCACCGGGTTGAAGACCGAGCCGGGTTTTAAAAATTATGTTGTAGAGATAAAGAAAAAACGTGATGGCACATTGCTATGATTAATCCAATGGATTCAAGGTGTTCAATAGGTTTATTTCAATGATATACATACAAGCAGTGTTTGTATCACACTCATAAAATGACATCTATACACAAAAGTGAAGCATCACCTTCCTCATTTATTTATTTTTTCTCTTTTTATAGGTGACGGTGCCTTTTTTTATAGGTGACGGTGCTTTATTGGATATAGGCACTATCTGTATAGATAGTTGAGACATTATTTAATTTTAGAGTTAAATAAAAGGAGGTGATACAATAATATTTTTGAAATTTCCTCTTTTATGGACACATTTAACATAAGAGTTCTAACTCAATTTTAAAGTTAAATGCAAAAGAAATAATGGGGCATTCCGAGAATTGAACTCGGGACCTCTCGCACCCTAAGCGAGAATCATACCACTAGACCAAATGCCCTTTTATATTGAATTTCATTGTTTTTACTAATTCAACTATATCTATATTTGAATGCACATTTTATGAGATTTATATGCACTTTAGATCTAATGAGAATATGAGATCATGCCAATATATGAACTTAGTCATACCTAACTTAATATACCCTTAAAAATTCGGATTGAATTGAAACAATATATGGTTAGGTTTCATGAAAGTTAAAGAAACAAAACTATAGGTCAAAATTAAACAATTGGATCACCAATTTATTGAAGATGTCACCATTTTTAGTATATTCAACTCACTATTTCTTTCATATTAATTATCTCTTACAAAGAAAATTATGCATATATGAAAAAATAAGATTGTTTTTAAATAAAAACTAATATAAAAATAAACTGTCATTTTAATCATTGTGGTTAGATTCATTTAGATGTAAATATAGTTTCTTAAGTACGAGAAAACTAGTATGATCCTACATACATGACAACTACTTTAATTTAAAGTATTTTAAAATATTAACTTCAATTTAAAGCATACTAAATGAGAATATTTGAACATTGTTCTATAAATATTAACTTTTCTTTTAATAGACATTAGTTTTATTTTTACTTCTTAGAAGAAAATAAGATTAAGGTTTTAACAGTTTAGATAATTTAAATAATATAAATTAATCAAATATCATTTCACTTCATCTCTAATTTATTACATTTTTTAAATTATTAACCAAAATATTAAAATATTCTATATTTTAAATTATTATTTATTATTTTATTAATATATATTAATACATTTTAAGTTATTTTATTACAAAATAAAAATAAAATAAATAATAATAATAATCTTCAATCTTATTAAAATTATCGTCCATCATTATTATTTTACACTTTTTTAAGTTAAAATAATATTCAAATACAATGTTTAATAGAGAAGAAAGTTCACTCCAACATTACTTCTTTTTTTTTTTATGAATAATGCATAATACGATTTTAATTTTACTTTTTAAGGTATTTTAGTGGTTTCTCCACTCCCCTTTAGTTTAGTATAAAGTTTTCCATCTTTATTCAGTTTTCTAGTTTAGCGTCAGTGAATATTTCATGTCCTTGTCTCTCTAAGGGAATTCGAGCACTTCAGCCGATAAGTTTTATTCGTTTGGTTAAATTGGAAAAAATTCTCCTCATCTAGCCTAGTGGCAAAAAGGAAATGGATACTCTAAGTCCCCAGCCTCTTTAAGATCTTGGGTTCAAGTCCGTCAAACGAAAAATCTCTCGAAAGGTTAAATTGATTAAGTATATTTCCGAGTTATATACTTAACCCGCAGGGATTGGTCGTACTCCGAATAAAAATCGGAACCAGCGTTTTAATTTTTTTTTAAATGATCAATAATTAAATTGAAAATACTAATAATCAGATGAGCTTAAGAGTAATGTCTATGCATTTTAATAGCCCCACTTAAAAAGAATTAAAATATATTTTTTACTAAGGTTTGATCATTAAACCTATAGTCTTTATACTAACAAAATATATATATATAACTAACCAACAAAATTATGTTAATTTTATTAATTTTATATCTTTCATATATTTCTATATATTTTTAAAAGTGTTAAAAAAATGAAAAGAAATAAAAGTTGCATAGACTCCCATAAATATTCAACTTTCTGCAAATAACTTGTTACATATTTTCTCTAAAAAAATCTCTAATTTACATTTGATTTTTTTAATTAAAAAAAACTTTTAATAAGTTAAAATTCATAATTTTATTTTAGCCAACTGATAATGATTTACTCTTATCTTTTAAACCTGCTTAGATACTCAGACTTACTCAGGGTCAGCCTAAGAGTAATGTATATGTGCTTATTAAGCTATAGGGATTGGTTGTATTCTTGTATGCTGCAACTGCCTAGTTACCCCAAAGACAAACACACTTAGGATGCTTCAATTTTAGTAAACATGAAAATGCAATCATAGCCGATTTGAAAATCCAATTATTTATGTTACTGTTTCAAAATCTCTAATCGATGAACCACTTTAGACATGATATCCGAGTTCATTCTATGTCTGAACCCCAACTTTCCCAATACAAAACTAAGGAATACAATGTCGAGAAAGATATTACAGCTTTATTTGCTCGTAATTGAGTTTCTCATGGTACAACAAATAACAAAACCAATAAACTTAACTCATGAAGAAAAAAACACATGGTGGTTTCCCTGACCAGTTTCACTCCATACCTGTAACCAAAGAAGTTCTATTCCAAGGTCAAGTATGTAAATCTGTAAAAATACAAAAATCTGCAGAAGAACTGAAAAGAAAAACCTTATTCAGTAGTTCGACATAATCTCTTTAAATAGCTCCTTTGGTGCTGTCAAAGAAAAATAAACCCGCAAATGATTTATTTATTTTTATTTTTTGTGTTACTAGATTTAGAAATGGTATTAGTTTAGAAAATTTACCAGGCAAACCGGTGAACCTCTCAAATTGTTCATACGCCTGTCCTATGAACATCTCCAGCCCATTGACAATTCTGGCACCTGATTCTTCTGCTTCACGAAGCAATCTTGTGATCTTAGGTGTATAAACAGCATCGAATACAAGCTCATAGTGTCTTAGGGCTTGCTGCATAATCAAGAATACAAAACAAAGCATTTGATGTTAATTTGTTGCATATTAATAACATTAAGCTTATGATAGGTGGTTGGTTAACCTTTGAAATAGGTGTTTCGTCAACTTTTGGTTGCATACCGATCGAAGTTGTGTTTGCAAGTATCATACCGTCCTCAGGATGGAAATTATCCAATTCGGCCAATGATAAAGCATCACCTCCAATGGTAGCTGCCAGTTCTTTAGCTCGATCTTCAAACAGGGAACATATCAGATTCCAAATAACAGATAATCCCTTTAACATCAATCAAATCATTCAAATCAACAACTAAAATACTAAATTACCTTTATTTTTCATAGCATTTTAAATATTAAATGAAAAGAATATTTTAATCATTTAACCCAAACAACCCAAGATAATACACTTTCTCATCCAAAATGATTTTTTTTCTCCAAAAAATTGGTTATTTCAAAAACACTACAAGAAAAAACTCTTCAGTTTTTGTTTCCAAACATAATCTCATCCAGATAAGTTTTTGGATACCAGTATAACTAAGTGTTCCAAACCATTATGCATTTTTTTCTCTTCTCTGGCTTGTAAAACAGGGACCTAAAGTGGGAACAAACAAAAGACGCAGAGAGTTGTAAAAGAAAGAAAGAAAGAATGGGTCTAACCATAAGTACGGTTTACTATGACAACCCTTGCTCCTTTCTCCTTTGCACCAAAAGCAAGAGCTTTGCCAGCGCCACCAGCACCAATCACCACAAAGAGCTTACCAGCTAACGGCGATGAAGCAGTACTAATTGTAACATCTGAACCTTCAAAAAGAATGAATCAATCCTGATATACATCTCATATACGAGGCGGACAATTATACGCAAGTATAAAAAACCTCTTAATGCTTCTTCAATGGCAGTAATGGCGCCAACATAATCTGTATTGCATCCAAATAACTTCCCATCAGTTGGTTCCCGAACAATGCAATTAACAGCTCCTATTGACTGTGCAAATTGATGAAGAACAAATCAATTGCTGAGTACAATACAAAACCTGACCACATAAAAAAAGGAGTGGACAGAATCAGTAGCTCATCACTACTAGACACAGATTGAGCTTTGGCAGTTACCTTTGCTACAGGATCAACCTCATCGCAGCACTTGGCTGCTGCTTCCTTGTGAGGAATTGTAACACTGCACAAGAACAAGTCAAATTCAAAATTTAGAATAATTTATTGAAAATGTTCTTGTTACCAGATGAAAGTACTGAGAAAGAAGGACGAGAACTGGGAAAAACTAGAAGAACGTTTTTCTTTTTTTCCTTTTTGAGACCAGGGTTTTTTCAAGGTGCTTTTTTAATCTCAAGTTCTTATTAGTGCGTTTGTTAAAACTAAGAATTAGTTGTTGAATACTGAATATTAATTTTATGTAACCCAATGAGTAAAGTAACTGAAAATTAAATGTTAGAATAAACCATATGAAAATATGTAAGTTGATTTAATCAAATGTTGAACTAATATCGAGAAAGTAATTAAAAACTATTTTACCCTTATAATGATGTATTTTGATTAGTTTTCGGGTTAAAATTGTTTTTTTCGATGCTATTATTATATTAACGAGTTAAATCATTCATAACTTACCAAATTAAGGCCGATTTGTAGCTTAATTTGATCCAAATCTATTAAGTTGTTTTAAATAATAGTTATCAAATGAACGTATTTCAAATAAGCAATTAAACATTGAAGTGATGAGTTGTGTTATCAAACACCGTCTTAAGTTCAAGACTTATTACTTGGGCTACCCTAGGCTAGGTGGTACAAAAAAATGAAAAACTAGAAGAATGTTGTTTCTAACTATTACCTGAAGCCAGCAAAATCAACGGAAGAGTACGTCTGAAGAAATTTGGCTATGTCATCCACCAACAAATGCAAGTAAACTCCATTAATACCAGCTCTTTTGAATGCCTCATTGTATAAGGTAGGTGACTTGCTGTGACTGACAGGCTTCCCAATAATACCATAAACCTTTGTATCAGGCCCTATCTGTCTAAAGTTGTACAAGTTCAGCAGAGCATCAATTGTTGGTTGCCCTGGTGCTGATATTACTCCAGGATCAAGGGTGCCAAATGTGAGGTATGCACCAAATTTCGGGCAAAGTATCCGTGACATCAGCCCTCTTTCCCCCATAACCAGTCCAATAATTGGAACCTTTCAAAGGAAAATATAACACAAGAATCATCTCAAGTGCCATCCTGAAATTATCAAATATGAGAATAAACAACGCTCTACTAGCATCAAACAAGCAATATTGACACCACATATTTCATTCACCATAACATCTTATTCCATTTTTTAATATCAAATGAAGCTACTTGTTTATCTGCATAATCACCTACCTTGAAAATTTAAGAAATTAGGATGGCAACATGAATGTTCAACAAAAACACATACACCCCTTACTTGAGAATGAACAATTATTTGAAATACACGAGCAACATCAGTGACATCCACAGCTGTAGTGGCAAACTTCACTATGTCAGCTCCCGCTGCTTGTATTCTTACAACAAGATTTCCAAGATCTTCAACAGATGGTGTGATTTGGTAGTTGTGGTTGGAAACAATGATTTTGCATTTTGCAGGCTTCTTTCCAAGCAGAGACTTAGTGAACTCGGGAGCAACCTTTCAAGGAAACATAGTTTTTAATACTTAAAACAGACCAAAATTGAGAAAAAAGAGCTTTAAGACTTCATTTTTTTAAATTACTCCAATCATGGTATCATATCCTGAAATGTATTTCAAAGAATCTGCATAATACAATGTGTAATCAACAATATAATATTGATCAACAATGTGCAATACAATTATTTAGTCTAAGCAATATATTTTATTAGCAAAACATTTGAATCAGTAACATGAAGAAAATACATATACAAGGAAATAGATCTGTTGTACTATATTTGTATCTTTCTAATCTTGTATGGTGTAATATTAATTGGTTTAGCATTGCTATCTTCATTAATCAGAGTGAAAGCACATGCATTCTTTAAAGCATGTCAGGAAAAAATTGTGCCCTGGATCACAACTGTCTAATTGATGTTACAAAAACTCACCTGAAGCTCAACATCAATGTAATCAGCTCCAGTCTCCATCGCGAATCTAAGTGCATCTAGCCGACTGTTCTCGTCACCATCATACTGGCCACCTTCCCATGTTGGTCTAGAAAAATCATCACACAAGAAAGTTCAATCACTGATGAAGATTACTAAGAACTCCAATGAGGTGATCTTGAACATGCGCAGAAAACATATATAACAAGATAAAAAGAACTAACATAAGGAATATGAAATGCATAGCAATGAGGTTTTCAGCAAATGTTTCATGGAATCCGATTGGTTGTATGCATTCAATATCCAAGTTCCAAGGGGGGAAATGAGACTGGTTTAGTGGTTAGAGGTCAATGGTTCAAGGTTTACCTATAAAATGTCCCAGTTCCATGGAGGGGAAAGGGAATTAGTCGCAAAATTGGGCAATTGTTCAAACATTTAAGCCAAGGCAAGTCAACTCCAGGTATCTAATATACTGTGTTAACACTTCTGTATTGTTTTCCGTCAGCAGTCAGTGGAGTGAAAAATCTATAACTTAAGAACCTAAGATAATAGTTCCACATGATTAAAGAGTAAGGGGTCAAACATCAAAGCTTGAGCATCGTTAAGCTTCCTTTAGCTCACATTATTAACAAAAAATTGAAACAAAAGTGTAATCTTCATACTATTCTGTTACTCGAAACCAGATCTCGATGTTTGCAATATATTATCCAATTCATCCTATGATAAAATTAGATCAGCATGTGCATAAGATTATATACCTGTACGTGAAGAGAGTAGGCAAAGGACAGCTTTTGATCAAGGTCTCGATGTCCCGACGAGGATTGAAGTTCTTCAAACTATCAAGTCGAAGCTCAACCACGTCAGCGCCACTTGTTTTGGCCCTATACATATCCTTCACCATCCGATCCACGGAATCCGCCATCAAAGGAGCACAAATGAGTGTGCTGTTACGGATAACATCTCCATTCTCCATATTCAGACGTGCTGCAGTAGATTCAACCTGGCGTTCGCGAGATGGCGAGAGAAAATTCAAGATAAAGTTTCAGCTCTAAAACCTGATTAGATGATCGTGAGGTAGAGATACCAAATCAAATAGATAAAATTCGAACTTGAAAACTAGACGATGCTCACCAACTCCATCCGGGTGAAGAAGAAAGCCAGCCACCAGCAATATCCGCAGTACAAAAACGTTATGCAATTCTTGCTCTTATGTAATCCCCTTAAAATCCATATTCATCCCTAAACTTATTAACTTATTATTTGAATCTTTATCTCTAATCTTCAGCTCATTTTCATTTTAAAAATAATAATTATTATTATTAAGTTATATTGCGGATAAGAATGACAATTTAAAACCGTCTTCATTATTGGGTAATCGATTCAAATCAAATAGATTGGTGTGAATTTTATTCGCTTTATCGGGATCAGGACAGATTTTAAAAAAATCAAAATATGTTGATTGTAGTTCGGGACGGGAATAATATTTACATGCTCTATACCGATTCATAAACTTAACCCGAAAAATGTCGATTATATTTTGAAAAAATATTGTTATTGGATTTTATTTATTTGTGTATTTAATATTTTAAAATTATTGTTATTAAATAATTTTTTTATTTTATATTTTGAAAATTTATAACTATAAATATATAAATTATTTAATTTTATTATTTATATTTTAAGTTTAAATTATTTTTTGGTTGTTGTGAAGAGCGGAAAAATCTCGTCCTCATCTTTATCCCTGATTGGGCGTAGAGAGTAAACCCAACCACCTCATTGTTATTAGCATGAACGAATTCAAAATTCTGAGTTGAGTTAGAGTTGTATTTAAAAAAATAACGAGAAAATTTTGGATAAAATGAGGGTATAAATGTAAGTTTGGTTATTTTTTAATAATTAAATAAACCAATAATGAATTAAATTGAATAAAATTAAAATGTAATGTCACATTTTTATCATAAAAAAAATATGGTGGACCGAACCCCTACATACACCAGCTACTATTGGCGTGGCTAAAATAATGGTTTATTTTAATTTTTTTTATGTACAAATTTAATATTTATTTTAAATAAAATTAAGTTTAGGTTTTAAATTAAATCTCTCATATAAGTTAGAGGATTCGATATATACAGCTTCACCTACCCTTCTTTATTATTTGTCTTGCTTACCAACCCTTCTCTTTTTATTTTCTAAAATATTTTATTTAAAGCACTTAACTTTCTTCTATAAAATTGAATATGAAGGAAATTATTATATATTATTATTTTCTTAGTACAATTTTATGTTTATTGATTTAACTAAATTTTTTTAGGTTTAATATAAATTAGTTAATGAAATTATAATATAATATCTTTAAGAAACGAAACGTCAACAGAAACTGAAGTGAAGCATGCCTTATCACATTGGGTTATTGGGACTTTTACCAATCTCATTAATTAAATTATTAATCAAATAATTTCTTTAAAAAAAATTCCAATCCGGACAATAGAGATGAAGTCAGTTCAAATTTTAAGTTTATAGAGAAGATATTAAAAATTAAAGCTAAATTATGTTTTGAAATATTCAAATCCTAATAAAAATTTGAAGTTTATTCTTTTATGCGACTATTTTTTTAATAATATATTACCTACAATAATTTTTTTTTTATCAATGATTTGGATATATAGTGTTATTAATTCTTGTATTTTCATTTTGAGTAATGATATATACAGTACTTTCGCATAACACCTAATTCATTTGAAAAGAAAAAAAAATATATATCTTAAAAAAAATTACAAGAGAGAAATATTTTCTCTTTTTTTTCAAATGAGATAGGTGCTATGTGAAGGTGCTGTATAAGGATGTTGTATATATCATTACTCTTTTATTTAAATAGTTTAAACGTGAAAACTCAGCATGACACTAAAGAATGAAAAATCAATCATAGAGTAATCTAAGAAAAAGCATTTGACATATTGACATAACCTAAGATTTTAATCATTAATTGTAAGATTAAAGTATATAAATAAATAACAAAATCATTCTAAATTAAACAATAAACAAATTAAGAGGGGTCTTAATTTTATTTTATATTTAATTTAGATATAAAAACATTATATATTTTACTCTAAGAAGAGTGTCCAAAGAGCTCATGAGGTAGGAAATACAAATGCACCATTAGACTTAATTTAAAAACAAAAAAAAAATCTTTTTTTTTTAATCTTCACTCTTTATTTCTTTCTTTACTTTTTCAATCTCAAACTTTCCTTTTTTCATCTTAAAAAATAAAAAATCAATTTTATCACTAGTTTGTCTTAAGTATAAACTTATACCTATTAATAGTTATTATAAGTATGAATATAAAATTATAGGGATAATTGTTTATTTATACATAATTTTCATATTTATTTTAAAATATAGGCTATGAAATAAATATAAAAGATCTCTTATTAATTTTTAAAAGTTAATATATATATATATATTTTAATTTAAATATTCTTTATTATTTTGTTTTACAATTTTTAATTTTATATTTCAACTTTTTTGTTTAATATTTTTTTTAATTTTAATTTTTTCTCTAATAATATATATTTTTAAATAATAAAATTTTAAAATAATAATAGGCCCAATTATTATTTGGAGTTCAAGCTTGAAATAGAAACATGGTCCAACTTTGAGAACTGCTGTATTTGAAACTCGATGAATACACATTTTGTTATTTGAGCTTTTTACACAAACGAAAATTAATCCATCTGTTTTAAATCATGAAATTACTTTATTTTTATTTAATTCCAGCTGACTTATTACTTCTATTATGAATATTTTATTTATGTCAAACAAAACCAGTTCTTTTTCACATTCTCCATGGGTTTTTCATATTCTTCTCCTTCATCTCATTCTTTAAATAACCACACTCTAACTCGTTCAATTCATAAAAAGTTCATCCGTGACCTCAGACCTCTAATGTTCTATGGACTCATCAACCACTCGTGAATAGTTTGTTAACATGAACAAAAAAAAAAAAAACTTCTGGGAAGGAATATGAAAACATGTGGCTGAATTTATCAAAGACTTATGGTTCAATTTCTTCATAGAATTATTCAAATTTGATGGATGTTGGATTGTATGTACCTTTAGGGTCAATTAACAAAATTTCAATTTCATATCCTTATTTGCTTGAAATTCCATCAAACATTAATTTCTACGTGTCTAACGTGACGCACATGATTCCATCATCAGGGAACTCTAGTTCGTCTTCTAATTCAACAATGATGGGTTGGTCAACTAGGAAGTTTACAACACCGCCTCCTTTTATGGATTTTTGTATCGTATAGACTATGTCATATTCAGATATCATCATCATCCATTTGGCTAGCATTGGAGATAAGAGTGTCCATTGGAACAAGAAGTGTATATGATTCAATCTAGATGCCAACTTGATGAGATAGGCATGCATGTAGTGTTAATATTTTTTTGGGAATTAAAGGAGAACTAGCATGACACCCCACAACGATGCCCCCCACTTAAACTTAAAGCGCTTCCAGATGAAATTGAACCTATGACCTTTTGGTCTCTTAAGCCGACTCTTACCACTAGGCTACCTTGATGGAGTTATTGTCTTAATCTTTTTGTGACCCATGCTAATGCTCAACATACTTTCTCGACTGGAGTGTAGCTAAGTTCACATCCAGTCATTCTCTTACTACTATAATAAACAACTGTCTCGATTTTATTCTCATTTTTTAAACCAAAAGGCTTCCCATTGTTGTTTATGTTACACTGAGATATAGTATGAGAGGGATATTGGGTTTAGGTGGCATGAGTACTAGGGATGATTTTAGATAATTTTTTATTTTTTCAAATGCTCGTTGACAATTTTCATCCCATATGATTTCTTTTTTCCTTTTTTATAAGCTTAAATAGTAGATCACATGTCGTGGTAAGCTTACTGAAAAATCGGCTAATGTATTAGATTTTTTCAAGGAATTCTTGGACCTTTTTATTTTTATTTTGAGGAACTGGCCTAGCCGTTATTGCTTCTATTTTTTAGGGATTGACATTGATTCCTCTTTGGGTGATCAAGAAACCCAACATTTTATTAGCGGTGATTATGAATGTGCATTTCTTCGGATTAATTTGTAACTGATATTTCATAATCATTTATAGGATTTTTCGAGGTTTAGGACATGCCCTTGTTAATCCTTGGATTTGATGATCATGTCATCGACATAGACTTCAACTTCTTTGTGGATCATGTCACGAAGGATCATGATAGTTTCCCTTTGGTAAGTTGCTCCCATGTTCGATAGGTATGGGAGATCATTCGTACATGATCCCGTTTTAAAACATTAATCGTAGTTAGGTATCAAAACCCTATTTGATGATAGGTACGTGAGATCGTTCGTACATGATCTCATTTTTAAACCCTAATTGTTATTAATCATCAAAACCTATATGTTGATAGGTACATGAGATTATACACGATCCTGTTTTAATATTAGTAAGTACTACAACCCTATTTGTCGATACGTACGTGAGATCGTTCGTACATGATCCCATTTGATAGGATCGGCTTTATCAATAGAGACGGGGGTCTGGCTAATGATGAAGGCTTATGAAAAACGGTTTGATAGAAATCCTGTTAGGGATTAATATCTCTTTCTATTCTACGCAAACTTGTGTAAACACTTGAAACAGATTCAAGACGGAATTGTTTACTTGGGTTTGAAGCACAAGATGAAATATGAAAAGATAACAGAAAAGAAGAACACAAAAGTTTGTTTATGAATGTTCGGAGAAACTCTCCTACGTCACCCCTTCTTCCAACCACCGGAAGGATTCACTATATGATGAGAATCAAATACAGTTTACACACACTCTTAGCTCATTATTGAACAGAACACTTTCTGTTCAATTACAAGAAGATGAAGAATATCACTCAGCTAATGGTGTTTTAATTCTAGCTCTCTCTCTCGATTCACACACAGTACAATCAAAAAAAGCTTCACAGAATAAGTTCAGTAAGCAAAGTGATTGAGTAGTCTCTCTCTACAAAATCAGAATGCTTGTTCGCAAGATTGGTTAAGGCAAGATCCGGTGCTTCGTCCGTTGCTCTAAGGATCAGTTAAATACTGAGCAGGAGCTAACGGTCAAATCTTCAAGAATGATACGTGGCGCGCTTCTATTGGAAAGCCTCCATTGTACACAACAGGTTCTGAGCACAAGGATCGTGGCCGTACCGAACTGGTAGTGCGCCGAATATTCCATCAGGGATGTACCTGCAAAACGGGTAATGTGAGGAAAATTCTCTTACGTGGCATTCCTTGATTGGATGCATATAGCTGTTGTACTAATCTTCATAGGAAAGTGGAGCAGAAGTAGGGTACAACTATAGCACATGGGTAGAAAAAATGCTAGATTCAAGCGTACTGCTTGAACAGAGCATTAGACGTATTTCAGTTAGACGGATTTGGGAAAATCAGTCTAATGAAATAAGTCAACTCCTTCTAATGAAAAACGTCTATTAGACCGCCTGGTCTAATATAATTAGACTCGCGTCTAATAACCATTAGACGGGTACGTCCAACTCCATTGAGTTAGACTACACGTCTAATTCCTGTTCTACCTCAGACTTGTCTGAAGGAGTTAGACTCACGTCTAACTTTCAATTAATTAGACAACCCGTCTAATTATAATAACCATTAGACCGGAACGTCTAACTCTACTGAGTTAGACTGCCGCGTCTAATTTCGGTTCTACCTCAGACTTGTCTAAAAGAGTTAGACCCACGTCTAACTTTCAATTAATTAGACAACTCGTCTAATTATAATAACCATTAGACCGTCACGTCTAACTCCATTGAGTTAGACTGCCGCGTCTAATTCCGGTTCTACCTCAGACTTGTTTGAAGGAGTTAATTAAACCCACGTCTAACTTTCAATTAATTAGACAACCCGTCTAATTATAATAACCATTAGACCGACACGTCTAACTCCACTGAGTTAGACAGCCGCGTCTAATTCCGGTTCTACCTCAGACTTGTCTGAAGGAGTTAGACCCACGTCTAACTTTCAATTAATTAGACAACCCGTCTAATTATAATAACCATTAGACTGGCACGTCTAACTCCACTGAGTTAGACTACCGCGTTAATTCCGGTTCTACCTCAGACTTGTCTGAAGGAGTTAGACCCACGTCTAACTTTCAATTAATTAGACAACCCGTCTAATTATAATAACCATTAGACCTACACGTCTAACTCCGATGAGTTAGACTAGTACGTCTAATTCTATTAGACTCACGTCTAATTCCGTGTATTCATTAGACTACCTGTCTAATTCTTTACGTCTATTAGACTTACACGTCTAACTCCGATGAGTTAGACTGTACGTCTAATTCTGTGTATTCATTAGACTACCCGTCTAATTCTTTACACGTCTATTAGACTTACACGTTTAATTCCTTTAGACTATTAGACTGCCCGTCTAACTCCGTTAAGTTAGACTGTGCGTCTAATTCCATTAGACCTGCGTCTAATTTTATGCGAATGGAGATCAAAATCGGTCTAATGACCCTCATTAGATCCAAGTTTAATAACATGCTGTCTCAATACACCTGTATTGAAACTTATAAATTATTTCATCATCAAAATATCAGGGGATAAATTATTTCAACACTTAGTCAAAATAATTTGACCCAACAATTTCCCATTTTTTGATGAAGAAATTGCAAACCTGCATACATATAACACGACATGCATTTATCCAATAAATAAACAAACAGATAGCATGCAAGTAATCTTTTCAAAAACATCCATGTTAATCACATATGAGTGTTTCCAGAGGAAACACTCAAAACGTTGTTCAATGTAACCATTATAAGTTTACCAAAAACATAATAAAAACATTCAAAATAGATATAAAAAGGCGTTTAATCATTAGTCTTCTTCTTCTTCCTGGTCATAACTTCTGGACGGGATAGACTTCAACCTAAGATGCCTCTAAGACAGCAGTTAGAGGGGAGTTGAAGTCTTCACTTTTTCGTTTCTTAGACTTGATTGTTTCCACCTTTTGGATATAATCTACCACTTTCTGGTAGTTCATGATCTTAGAAGGGAGGGGGAAACTCTTACCAGGTTCGTTCAGACGATGACAGAGAAAGGAGCTGAGAGGACCATCAAAGCCGAAGATCTTCTTTCTAGCTACAACCATTCTAACAAGATTCCCGAAGAGGAAGCTTGTCCAGTTCACAGGAACACCCCTAGTGATAGCCACCATTATCTGAAAAACCTTCGTACAATACTTGAAGGAGGTTTCTTTAGACAGAAGGGATTTAGAAATGATATCACTTAGAAGAGCATATTCAACCTTCAGAAGGTTTTTCTTTCCATGAATATCTACTTCAGGGGAATCGGAAAAGACTTTTATCATCGAAATCATGAGGTTAGGGTGAGTGGTAGAGAAATCATCAATACCTTCTATTGGGAGATGGAAAAACTCACCAAAAGATTCTTCTTTGAGCCATACCATATGGCCCATTACAACACCAGCAATAACATTATCTTGATAGAAGCTAGCGGTTTGGAAGAATTCGTTGACAAGCTGTTCATGATAGGTTTCGTGAGGAGTGAGGAATCTTCTCAGCCCAGAAGCTTTTAACGATTCGAACATCCTTTTCATGCCCGGAGATTCAATAGTGGAAACAGATTGAAAGTCCACCTGAATTGATTTAGTTCGGAAGGGCAACATTTTGATTTGATGAACAAGGGATTGAGAGATTCAAAAGATTCGATTTCTAAAGAGAGAAAGAGAGATTTCAAGGATCTTCTAACCTTTTAGAGAGAATGAACCTATTAATACCGGAGTTTTAATCATGAAGAAGAAAACTAACGATTACTCCTACCGTCAAGAATTTCAAAAGACATTTCCCAATAAACAACATTTAATGTTAGCATGAAATAGTATGTCTAATGCTAAATGTACAAGCAAAAGATGTCAGAAATATTAGTCATTTCTTGCATATTGAGAGACACGTGTCTTCAATTCTTTTGAGGAATGACTGATTTATTTTTCGGCGGGAAAGATAACTCAAACAGACATCATTAAAGGACAGTTGTCCCAAATGCCAGAAGATGAAGAGTCTAATTACACCAGTAGTTAGACGTTTTTTATTCTCCTTTTCACATTTTCAACTTCTTTTTGAAAATCAGTTTATTAGACGTGTGCGTCTAATTATGCTATAACAGCGCGTAAGACACGCGTGTCTGATTAGAAGTGAGCATCCTCTTGCTAATGACGTAAAAACGTCTAATGTCTATTAGACGTGTCCGTCTAATATATGCATCCGTCTAATCAAACAGGTTAAGATAACCAAGACAATGATTTCATATAAAGATGAAACCGCTAAGGGAGATGTTCGTCTAAGTAGTTGTGTTTCTCAGACTCTGAATCCTTAAGACAAGTTAAGACCTTCGTCTTTCATATATGTTCAGTTTTGTTTTGAACAATACGTTCCCCCTCAATTTATGCACATAATTGCGTCAATCAAGATCAACAAGACCTAACATATTTCTAAAATGAGAAAACTTAGCTTCCAGAAGAGGTTTCGTGAAAATGTCTGCAGTTTGTTGATCTGTAAGAACATGTTTAAGACGGATTTGCTTCTGATTGACGTGTTCTCGGATGAAATGATGCCTGATTTCAATATGCTTTGTCCGAGAATGCAGAACAAGATTATAGGATATTGCGATGGCACTTGTGTTGTCGCAGAAAATTGGAGATTCATCAGCCTCAATCCCATAGTCTCTGAGCTGTTGTTGAATCTACAAAACTTGAGAGCAGCAACTACCAGCTGCAAGATACTCTGCTTCAGCTGTAGAAGTTTCCACAGAAGTCTGCTTCTTGCTGAACCATGTGATTAGACGATCTCCAAGGAACTGGCAAGTTCCACTTGTGCTTTTTCTATCAATTTTGCATCCTGCATAATCTGCATCTGAGAAACTAATTAAATTGAAACTGGAATCCTTCGGATACCACAGTCCCACATTTTGAGTTCCTTTCAAGTATTTAATAATACGTTTAACAGCAGTAAAATGAGAGAGTTTAGGATCAGCCTGAAATCTGCCACAGACACCAACAATAAATTGAATGTCTGGCCTGCTAGCTGTTACATATAGTAAGGAACCGATGAGTCCTTTATATGCTGTAACATCTACACTTTGGCCACCTTCATCTTTGTCCAATTTGACTGAGGAGCTCATAGGAGTAGCTGCTATAGAACAATTCTCCAAACCAAATTTCTTTAGCAATTCTTTGGTGTATTTGGCCTGGTTGATGAGAGTTCCATTTTCTAACTGTCGGATTTGAAGCCCAAGGAAGAATGTAAGTTATCCCATCATGCTCATTTCAAACCTATCATGCATCAGCTTGACAAATTTCTCACACAGTTTGAGGTTAGTTGACCCAAAGATAATGTCATCAACATATATTTGAACAAGTAATATATGAGAATCTTTAGCAAATCTAAACAGGGTTTTATCCACTGTTCCAACAACAAAATCATGATCAAATAAGAAATTGGTTAAGGTGTCATACCAAGGTCTAGGAGCTTGTTTTAGACCATACAGTGCTTTGTTAAGCCTATAAACATGATTAGGTAAAACATGATCTACGAAACTAGGGGCTTGCTCAACATATACTTCTTCACTTAATTTTCCATTTAAAAATGCACTTTTCATATCCATTAAAATTCTTAAATGATGCATATGCTAGGAAGATTCTGATTGCTTCTAGTCTTGCAACCGGTGCAAAAGACTCATCAAAATCAATACCTTCCTCTTGTTTGTATCCTTGAGCAACTAAACGAGCTTTGTTTCTAATGACTAAGTCATCTTCACTAAGTTTGTTTCTAAAGACTCATCTTGTTCCTATAACTGACTTGTCAGTTGGTCTAGGAGTAAGATATCATACTTTATTTCTATCAAATTGGTTTAACTCCTCTTGCATAGCATTGATCCAATCTGGATCAACTATAGCTTCACCAATTTTCTTTGGTTCAATTTGATAAATAAATGTAGAATTGGCCATTTCATCCATCAACTGACGTCTTGTCCTTCAAGGAGAAAAAGGGTTACCAATTATCAGTTTTGGTGGATGATTTCTGTTACATCTGAAGTTGAAACCAAGGGGATTGGTCATCTGAACCGGTGACACCGCGACATCCAAACTCTCAACATCTTGTTGAACAAGAGTTTGTACATCTGCTTGAGCTTCAACCAGATCAGCCACAGGATCAGATAGAGCCATCCGCTTGTCCAATGTTTCTTCTTCTTCACTTACAGACTCAAGACTGGCCGCTTGTAGTCTGTCAGCTAGATCAATGAGTTCTTTGGATTTGCTCTCAACAGGCTCATCAAAAATTACATGAAGGGATTCTTCAACAGTCTGAGTTCTTTTGTTGTATACTCTGTAAGCCTTGCTTACTGATGAGTATCCCAACATGAATCCTTCATCTGCTTTAGCGTCAAAAGCAGTCAAATAGACATTTCCATTGTTATGGATAAAACATTTACACCCAAAAATCTTAAAGTAAGAAACTGTGAGAATTCTTCCATAATACAGTTCATAGGGAGTTTTATCAAAGCGTTTGTTGATTATTGACCGTTTTGAGTATAACAAGAAGTACTAATGACTTCTGCCCAGAACCTCTGAGGAACATCTGATTCAGCAAGCATATTTCTCGTTGTTTCCTTTAGAGTTCTCACTCTTCTCTCAGCAATGCCGTTTTGTTGTGGAGTTCTGGCACTAGATAACTCGTGCCTAATTCCATTCTCCTCAAGATAAGAGGATAGATATCTGTTAGTGAATTCAGTTCCCTGATCACTTCTGATACATGTGATATTTAGAGATTTCTGATTATGAATTCCTCTAAATATCCTAATCAAATTTTCAGCAGTTTTATCTTTTGATGGTAAAAATGCAACCCATGTAAAACGTGAAAAGTCATCAATAACAATTAAGGCAAATCTCATTCCTCCTACACTTTTTACAGGGATTTGACCAAAAAGATCCATATGTAAAAGTTCTAGGATACGTCTGGATTGTGATTTCCCTTTGCTTTTGAACGATGATCTGTCCTGTTTGCCTAACTGGCAAGCAGTGCAAATTTTGTCTTTTGAAAACTGAAGGTTGGGTAAACCAATAACTAAATTGTTTGAACAAATGTTATTGATGGTTTTAAAATTCAAGTAGTTCAAATGTTTATGCCATAACCATTTCTGGTCATTTTTGGCAATCATGCACATAGGATCAGATGTTTCTTTTTCCCAATTCATTTTATATGAGTTTCCTACTCTACTTTCAGTTAATAAGATGTTTCCCTCTTGGTCTTTAACTAAACATGCATGAGTTTGAAAATCTACTGACAGACGGTTATCACATAGTTGACTAATACTGATTAGATTAAAACACAAGTTGTCAACTAGCAGCACATCATTAATGGTTAGGTTACCATGAATAATCTTACCCTTACCCATGGTCTTACCCTTCTTGTTGTCACCAAATGTGATCTTAGGTCTAGAGTAGTCTGATATATCAGTGAGAAGCCGTCTGTTTCGAGTCATATGCCTAGAACATCCGCTATCAAGATACCATACAGATTCCTCCAGTCCTTCATTTATTTGTACCTACATAAATAAATATTTACAATCTTTTGGTACCCACCTTTAATTGGGTCCTCGATCAATCAGTCCCTTAGAAATTCATATTTGAGTTATTCTGATGGATTTCTCATTCTGTGTTGTGATTAATGCATAGGTTTTTGACTTAACAAATGACTTCCTGCTAGCCACTAATCCCATGACTTTTGAAGAAGGTTTTCTTTTTAAAACTCCTTGACTTAGAGTCAGGTTTTAATTTACCATACTTATTAGCCTTTTCAAGCTTATTCTTAATCCAGCTAACAGTTGGTGGAACATAAACTATTTCATTTTTAAAAGCAACTTCTTCATGAATAGGATCAGATTCAATGTCAGTCATACTTCCTTTGACAAAACTTATTGGCTTAAGTTTGTCATTTGGCTTTGACTTTTTGCAGGACAGGTTATGATCATTGCTATCAAATTCCAATCCGGATCTAGATCCAACAGGTTTCAACATGCTGATCTGATATTTGACAGCATCACCAGACCTTGTCCATGCACTGACTATGTAGTTCAGTCTCTTGTTTTCAGATGAAAGAGTTTGAATCTGTTCCTTGAGCATCTCATTTCTCAGATGAGATCTCTGTTAAGTTTTCATCAAAAACATTTGATTCGGGTTCTTGCTTTGAAAAGGGAATAATTGATTCATATTTAACTTTCATTTCATAAAAAGAGTCAGCTAACTTTTTGTACTCAATAGCCATTTCATTGAGTGCATTAGTTAGCTCCTCGTTTGTAAATTCTGGTGCAGAGATATCATTTACCTTAGATTGGTCATCTGCCATTAGGCATGTTACAGCTTCATTCTCTTTTTCGGTGTGAGACTCCTCAGTATCACTGTCAGCCCATCTGGATTTGTTCTGACTACAAATGAATGCGTTCTAGTTGTTCTTTGCTTGAGGGCTCACTCCATGGATCTGGCTGAGCTTGTCCATATTTCTTTTGCATTGGAACAGGACTTAATCTCACAGAACATCTTTGTGTTGAGAGACTGGAACAGAATGTTCTTAGCAACATTGTCCAGGTTGTTGGTCACTTTATCTTCAGTGGTCCACTCACTTCTTGGCTTCGAGATCTTTATAGGACCATCGGTGATGACACTCCACATATCATAGTCAATAGCAGCCAAGTGAGCTTGCATTCTTACCATCCACACATCATAGTTGTCCTTTGACAAAAGAGGAATTTCATTGATGCAAGACATGCTTTGGGAACTTGATGCTTGAGAATAAAAACAAGGCTCTGATACCAATTGGTAGGATCGGCTTTATCAATAGAGACGGGGGTTTGACTAATGATGAAGGCTTATAAAAAACGGTTTGATAGAAATCCTGTTAGGGATTAATATCTCTTTCTATTTTACGCAAGCTTGTGTAAACACTTTAAACAGATTCAAGGCGGAATTGTTTACTTGGGTTTGAAGCACAAGATGAAATATGAAAAGATAACAGAAAAGAAGAACACAGCAGTTTGTTTATGGATGTTCGGAGAAACTCTCGTACGTCACCCCTTCTTCCAACCACCGGAAGGATTCACTATATGATGAGAATCAAATACAGTTTACACACACTTAGCTCACTATTGAACATAACACTTTCTGTTCAATTACAAGAAGATGAAGAATATCACTCAGCTAATGGTGTTTTGATTCTAACTCTCTCTCGATTCACACATAGTACAATCAGAAAGAAGCTTCACATAATAAGTTCAGTAATCAAAGTGATTGAGTAGTCTCTCTCTGCAAAATCAGAATGCTTGTTCGCAAGATTAGTTAAGGCAAGATCCAGTGCTTCGTCCGTTGCTCTAAGGATCGGTTAAATACTGAGCAGGAGCTAACGGTCGAATCTTCAAGAATGATATGTGGCGCCCTTCTATTGGAAAGCCTCCATTGTACACAGCAGGTTCTGAGCACAAGGATTGTGGCCGTACCGAACTGGTAGTGCGCCGAATATTCCATCAGGGATGTACCTGCAAAATGGGTAATGTGAGGAAAATTATCTTACGTGGCATTCCTTGATTGGATGCATATAGCTGTTGTACTAATCTTCACAGGAAAGTGGAGCAGAAGTAGGGTACAGCTATAGCACGTGGGTAGGAGAAATGCTAGATTCAAGCGTACTGCTTGAACAGAGCATTAGACGTATTTCAGTTAGACGGATTTGGGAAAATCAGTCTAATGAAATAAGTCAACTCCTTCTAATGAAAAACGTCTATTAGACCGTCTGGTCTAATATAATTAGACTCGCGTCTAATAATCATTAGACGGGTACGTCTAACTCCACTGAGTTAGACTACACGTCTAATTCCGGTTTTACCTCAGACTTGTCTGAAGGAGTTAGACTCACGTCTAACTTTCAATTAATTAGACAACCCGTCTAATTATAATAACCATTAGACCGGCACGTCTAACTCCACTGAGTTAGACTGCCGCGTCTAATTCCGGTTCTACCTCAGATTTGTCTGAAGGAGTTAGACCCACGTCTAACTTTCAATTAATTAGACAACCCGTCTAATTATAATAACCATTAGACCGGCACGATTAGACCGGCACGTCTAACTCCACTGAGTTAGACTGTCGCGTCTAATTCCGGTTCTACCTCAGACTTGTCTGAAGGAGTTAGACCCACGTCCAACTTTCAATTAATTAGACAACCCGTCTAATTATAATAACCATTAGACTGGTACGTCTAACTCCACTAAGTTAGACTGCCGCGTCTAATTCCGCTTCTACCTCAGACTTGTCTGAAGGAGTTAGACCCACGTCTAACTTTCAATTAATTAGACAACCCATCTAATTATAATAACTATTAGACCTACACGTCTAACTCCGATGAGTTAGACTAGTACGTCTAATTCTATTAGACTCACGTCTAATTCCGTGTATTCATTAGACTACCCATCTAATTCTTTACGTCTATTAGACTTACATGTCTAACTCCGATGAGTTAGACTGTACGTCTAATTCTATTAGACTCACGTCTAATTCCGTGTATTCATTAGACTACCCGTCTAATTCTTTAAACGTCTATTAGACTTACACGTCTAATTCCTTTAGACTATTAGACTGCCCGTCTAACTCCGTTGAGTTAGACTGTGCGTCTAATTCCATTAGATATGCGTCTAATTTTATGCGAATAAAGATCAAAATTGGTCTAATGACCCTCATTAGATCCAAGTCTAATAACATGTTGTCTCAATACACCTGTATTGAAACTTATAAATTATTTCATCATCAAAATATTAGGGGATAAATTATTTCAACACTTAGTCAAAATAATTTGACCCAACAAAAACCCTAAATATAGTTAGGTACCTCAAACCCTATTTACCAATAGGTACGTGATATCATTCATATATAATCCCGTTTTAAAACCCTAATTGTAGTTAGGTATGCAAAACCTAATATGTCGATAGGTACGTAAAATCGTTCGTACACAATCCCATTTTAAAACCCTAATTGTAGTTAGGTACCCAAAACCCTATATCGTTCGTACAATATCCTATTTTAAAAACCTAATTGTAGTTAGGAACACAAAACCCTATCTATCGATTGGTACATGAGATTGTTCGTACATGATCCTGTTTTAAAACCCTAATTGTAGTTAAGTACCAAAAATTCTCTATGTTAATAGGTATGTGAGATCGTACGTACATGATCCCATTTTAAAACTCTAGTTGTATTTAGGTATCAAAACCCTATATGTCGATAGGTACATGAGATCGCTCGTACACGATCCCATTTTCAAACCCTAATTGTTATTAGGTATTATAGCCTATCTGTCGATAGGCACGTGAGATCGTTCGTATATGATCTCATTTTAAAACCCTATTTATTTGTAGGTTCCAAAACCCTATCTATCGATAGGTACGTGAGATCATTTGTACACGATCTCGTTTTAAAATCCTAATTGTAGTTAGGTACCCAAAACCCTATGTGTCGATAAATACGTGAGATCGTTCATACACGATCCCATTTTAAAACCTTATTTGTCAATAGGTACGTAAGGTCGTTCGTACACAATCTCGTTTTAAGATCCTATTTGTAGTTAGGTACCCAAAACTCTATCTGTGATAGGTATGTGAGATCATTCGTACACGATCCCGTTTTAAAACCTTAATTGTAGTTAGGTATCAAAAATCTATCTTTCGATAGGTACGTGAGCTCGTTCGTGTATAATACAATTTTCAAACTCTAATTGTTATTATGTATCATAACCTATATGTTGATAGGTACGTCAGATCGTTCGTACACTATCCCGTTTTAAAACCCTATTTATTAGTAAGTACCAAAATTATATCTATCGATAGGTACATGTGATCGTTCGTACACGATAATGTTTTATAACCCTAATTATAGTTAGGTACCAAAACCCTATCTGTTGATAGATACGTGAGATCGGTCGTACACGATCACATTTTAAAACCCTAAACCCTATTTGTCGATAGGTATGTAAGTTCGTTCACACAATCTCATTTTAAAACCCTATTTGTAATTAGGTACCGAAAACCCTATCTATTGATAGGTATGTGAGATCGTTCATACATGATCCTGTTTTAAAACCCTAATTTTAGTTAGGCACCTCAAATACCATCTGTCGATAAGTACACGAGATCGTTTGTACAAGATCATGTTTTAAAACCTATTTGTAGTTATGTACTCAAACCTCTCACTATCGATAGGTACGTGAGATCCTTCGTACACGATCCTATTTTCAAACCCTAAATGTTGTTAGTTATCAAAACCTATCTATCGATAGGTATATGAGATCAATCATACACGATCCCGTTTTAAAACCCTAATTGTGGGTAGGTACCCAAAACCCTATATGTTGATATGTACATGAGATCGTTCGTACACGATCCCGTTTTAAAACCCTATTTGTTAGTAGGTACCAAAACTCTATTGTCGATAAGTACGTAAGATCATTCGTACATGTTCCTTTTTTAAAACCCTAATTGTAGTTAGGTACCCCAAATCCTATATGTCGATAAATACGCGAGATCGTTCGTACACGATCCCGTTTTAAAACCCTATTTGTAATTATGTACTCAAAACCCTATTTGTCGATAGGTACATGAGATCGTTCGTACACAATCCCATTTTCAAACCCTAAATGTTGTTATGAATAAAAACCTATATGTCAATAGGTACATGAGATCGTTCGTACACGATCCTATTTTAAAACCCTAATTGTGGTTAGGTACCCAAATCACTATCTGTCGACATGTACGTTAGATCATTCGTACCTGATTGCGTTTTAAAACCCTAATTGTGGTTAAGTACCCCAAATCCTATTTGTCGATATGTACGTGATATCGTTCGTACATGATCCCATTTTAAAACCCTATTTGTAAGTAGTTATCAAAACACTATATGTCGATAGGTATGTGAGATTGTTCGTACATTATCCCGTTTTAAATCCGTAATTGTAGTTAAGTACTCAAAACCCTAACTACTGATAGGTACGAGAAATTGTTAGTACACGATTCTGTTTTAAAACCTTAATTGTAGTTAGGTATCCAAAACCTTATATGTCGATAGGTACGTGAAATCGTTTGTACACGATTCTGTTCAAAACCTTTTTTGTTAGTAGGTAACCTAAACCCTATTTGTTAATAGGTAACTAAAACCACATATCTTTTGATAGGTACGTGAGAAATGGATGAATGATGATGAAGACGAAGGACTTCGAAGCGACCTTTGTTGCTCCATCTTCAGATGATGAATATCTTCGGGCGGCCATAGCGCCGAGAACTGTCGAAAGTCGGAAACGGGCCAATAGGAAGAAGATGAAGATTTCTTTTATGTTTTGTTATTTCAGTTTCCTCCAGCTTTCCCAGTTCGTTCGAAAAGGCCTTTGGGCCTTTTATTTTTTAAAATAACCTAAAACTTTAATTTCGAATTAATTTATTAATTCGAAATTAAAGAGGACCCTTATTATTTTTGTTTTTTTAATTAGACCTCAAAAGTTTCATTTGATTTTAATCTCAAACTTTAAAAATCCAAAATTAAATAATTTTTAAAATCTTATTTGTTTCCAGATTTTAACCAACAACATTTAAATGATGATTCAAGTGTCCCAACAATTTTTTAAATTTCTTCAAAATTTTCAAAAAATTCGAAAGTATTATTTTCTTCAACAAATAATTATTTTCTGAAACTTTTAAGCCCAGTTTGGAAAAAACGAAAATTTTAAGAGGCTATAACTTTAGTTTCATGAGTCGGCTATAACTTGAGTTTCATGAATCCAAAAATCATGAAATTAAAAATGTAACTTCTTATGAATATTTTCAATGCCCGTAAAATTTTTAGAATTTTTAGGATCCGTTTTGTAAAACATATATTTTCGTAGTATCATATCTAGAGTTCAATAATTCCAAAAATTTCAAAATCAATTACTATGAGTTTATAAAAATATTTTTGACCATCGTGTGGAATTTTAGAAATTTTGGGAATCATTTTTGTAAATGACTCATTTTAATGTGTTGTATTTAGAGTTTTCTCAACTCTAAAAAATTCATAAGGGAAACATTCAGGACTTTTGATGATTTTTTTTTCTTTCTTCATTTCAAAGGAATAAATTTTTAATCTTTAATCTGAATCCTCATTCTCCTCAATCATGATCATTTTTCCTCAAGAATTGTGCCACAAGCTCTTATTTGCTTTAACCTTGTTTATGCATCATGAATAGGATTATTCCCTTTTGTAGAATGGTTAAGATTTTCTCACACAAACAAAAGAGTTCTAAACTCAAAACGAAAACGTAACAATCCTTCAAACATCAACTGACTGATTACTTAGGAGTAGAGAGTGTGTGAAGACAAACATATAAGACATAACTTTGTAGGACCTTTCTTAATAAGTAGCCAAACACCGGACTCTTAAAACGAGTTTATGATTTTCTATTCTTTAGATTCTTTAAGAAGAAGACTACAATGGTGACTCTAAATTCAATTAAATCAATACATCCGCGAGTGATACGATTTAAAACTTGTACGGGCCAATTCAAACGGACTATACTAGAGAACTCTATTTTTGGTTCCTTATCTCTTTTCACTTTTTACGGAATGTAGAGGAAGGTAAGTCAATGAGTTCTTCAACATAGTTTTCCTTAACACACGAAAAACGTTGTTTCATAAAAACAGTGCATGAATCGAACCTACCATAAAAATCTCTCATCTCCTATTGTGGAGCACGTGAGGAAGGTAAAGCATATGGTTGATAATTTCCAGATCGCACAAATCGCCCTTAATGGCGTGATAATTTTTAGGAAAACGAAAAACAAACGCATACAATAGTATATGAAACTGTGAAAACTAAAATATAAAAATTTCAACTTCAACTTCAAACTCGAATGTTGAATTAGAGGGTGATTGAAAGCTTAGTGAGAGTTGGAGAATAATCCTTAGCTATTAGGGAAGCTTCCTGAACGCCCGAATAAGAGCCTTAAAGCTTTACACGAAATTTTTTAAATCTAGAAAGCTTGATGCTTGAATTTCGGATTTTAAAAAAATGTTTGATTGAGGGCTTGAGAGTGAATCTTCTTGCATTCGATTTGTTCAAGGGAAGCTATTTATAGTCTTTCAAGGTCGATTCATCAATCAAGTGGATTGGATTAAGTAAAATAGCCATTGATGGAATTTTAGTTGTGATGATGATCATGGGCGTAGAGGAAAGGATCATCAGAGTAGGGTGATCATTTCACCTTTTGAACGAAATCATAAGGTGGAAAAACGACAAATGTTATCTTTAAAAAAAAACAAAGATTGATGACGTTCTCATTTGTTCGTTGCCGCGTGGAAGACGGCGATACAGTGTGAAACGACGTCGTTTTGGGCGAGAAATCAAATGCGGGATGATTCGTTCGCGTTTTTTATGTAATAGGGCGTTCCTTCGCGAATCTGCTAACGATGTTAAAGCGCGCGTTAATTTATCATGTACTTCACGAGCGAACTTTTCCTTTGTTGCAGTGGGCGACGCGAATGGCTGCTAAGATGAATATTCGGTGCTCATCTGATGGCTTTAGTTCTATTGTTTTAGTTCTTTCAGATTTTGGCCACACAAAATCATGTTCTTTTTTAATTTAAATGTTTATTTGAAATTAAATTTTCTTTTATCCTTTTGGGTTTTTTAATCTTAAAAATATAAAAAAAATATATTTTTAATAAATATGACATATATTTTGTCAATTTATTTTATTTTTTGAGTTTAATAAATAATTTATTTGAGATAAAATGTATACAAAATTTATCCTAAATTATTTATTTTAATTTTTCTAAAATTAATTTAAAATAAAATGAGTACAATATTTATCCCAAATTATTTTATTTATTTTTCTTTGTCATTATTTGTAACCTCGGAAAATTCCTTCCGCAACTTAGCACATGTCGAATAGCATGTGGCAATACGAGGATCCGGGATGATTCGATGTTCGATGCATTTCAACTTTGGTTTACGTGCCAAACATATTTTTAAAATAAAAGATTTATTTTAAAATTTTTAATAGTACCTGGTTAGTTTTTAAAATTAACTATGTAAAAATAATTAATTTTATTCAAATTTTAATAATTTAGGGATTTGTTGTAATCAATTTACAATTTGATTTTAAAATTCAGTTTAAATTAATAAACATAATTAATTTAAGAAAAGATTATTTATTTGAAAACATAGTCGACAAATAATTTTAGAAAAATCAGTAAAATGTACGTGTATAAATATACTTTATACCAAAGTTTCCTTAAAGAGTTCGTTATTTGGTTACACTCAGAAAAGGACTTTCGCGCTATGACATCCGCGCCCGTTGAAATAGTTTTATTTTTTAAATAAAAGCTGACTTTCAAATGATTTATTTATAATATTTATTTATTTTAATTATTAGTCCGGGGTCCTAAACAATGATAAATTTAAATTACGTAAATAATTGTACAAAATTATTTAGTAGTGCATACGTGCAATTGCAGTTATTTAAGATTAAGTATAATACCTAAAAAGATATCAGAAAAGTATTAAAATTGAAAAATAAATTTCAAATAGGCCATTAGTCAAAATATTTATTTGAGAAATATTTCGAAAATATTTTAAAATCATTTTCTGACCTCTCGAGATTATTTAAAAATGTATTGGAGTCCAAAATTATAAAAATAATTTTGGGTTTAGAAAAATGGAACCAAACCGGCCTAAAGTCTCTTTTTACCGTTCGAAGTCCAAATGAGTTCGGTCTAGACCGATGGTGCTCTAGATCGGGACTCGGGATACTTAGTCAGAGGACTAAAGTGTTCGACGCCAGGGTTCGAGAGGTTCGATTCTAAACTAGATTTTTTGGTCATATGTTTAGGAGTCTCAGTCCCAAATCCAGATTTCTCGATCATGGGTCCTAGAAGTCTCGGTTCCAGGTCAGACCTCTCAATTTTAGGTGAAAACCATCGGTTGGATTTTTCTCGGTTCTCGCTCAAAAAGATCGGTCCTAGTTTTCAATCTTTGCTCAAGAACACCGGTCCTTGGTCTCGATCTTAGGTCATCCTTTCTAGTCCCTAATCTTAGTCCTAGGTCAACCTTCTCGGTCCCTAGTCTCAGTCCTAGGTCATCCTTCTCGGTCCTTAGTTCTACAAAACTCGATCCAAGAAGACTGAGTGTTCTTCATTTGGTTCAAAAATTACAAATTTATAACTTTTTGTATAGATCATGAAAACATGATCAATAAGTTGCTAACAACTCATGGATGTAGGGATCATAACCCCTAATTCTAAACCCGATCAATTGAGCCCTAATACGATTGATTTTTCAAAACGATATAAAGAAATTTGGAAATATGTTTAGTTAGGTCATCTTATAGCCTAATTCTTGTTCTAACAAGTTCGAAATGATATTTACAATCGAACCTGGAGTGCGCATGAGCTAACTAAAGGCAACCTTGACTTCAACTAAAGAAAAGTTCGGTTTTAGTTCTCCATTTGGAACCCATGCCCTACCAAATTCACAGTATTAAAGTTTACGACATTCTCGAACCAACCCTATGGTCTTATAGGAAGCCAATCAGGACAGAACTTTATGTGGACATAACTCATCTATATACACCAATCTAAGCCCATGACCTACAAAAATCTTTCATATGGATCAAGCTACGACCCTACATAAGCCTTGAGTCATCATTCAACTTCCTTAAGCCATGTTTTCCTTCTTGAAGCCCGATGGTCACTTTGAAGACTATCTGAATGTAACCAAAACTTTGGTGTAAGATATTTTGAGCTACAATGTACCATTGGATGTGTCCTGAGACATCATTCATCGGCGACAAATCTAAAAATCCGTTAGAAGCCAGAAACAAGGCAATGGTTCAAGCTGAAGTATGCCTAACTTCAATCATTGAGAAGTTAAGATGTGGTGCACTATTTTGGGAGAACCACATTTGTATTTAATTCTAAGGAGGCCACAAATTGTGCTTTATAACAATCAATTGCCCCTAAACTTGTGTGAAGATGTATGACGATCAAGATCCATGCTCTGAAATGATAAGCATCATTTAAGAACTTTGTTGGCATTGGGAAACAAATAAACATGCTGTAATTAGAAAAAACCAGAATTTAAAGATAAAAAGAATTGGGTCTCTCTCAGACAAATGCCTCGTTATGTCATCAATGATGAATGGAATGGATTATATATCAGACTCGTCATCGTGTTGATCATCACTGAGAAACCAATAATGAAAAGAAACTAACTTAAAACTAAAGTATCATATCCAGGGATTGGTTTGAATTTGAAGCATAACCCAAGCATGTAGAATATCAACTGGGGCTTTAGAATATCAGTTTTAAGAATCTGCAACTGTGTAATTAGAAAACATGAAGTCAAGTAAAAGGATTGTGTTTTCTCTCAGACAAATGCCTCGTTTTGTCATCAAGGATGAATGGAATGGATTATAAATCAGACTCGTCATCGTTTTGATCATCACTGAGAAACCACAATCTCATAAATTAAATAATAATGAAATAAAGCGAAATTAACTAAACAAATTGGGGTTTCAAAATTGGTAAGCATCTAGAGAAGATAAACTGGGGTTTCAAAAACACCACCTTTATTCTTACGATCATACCATGAACACAAAGAATAGAAAGAACCATTGACGTAAATCAAATTTGGGGAATTGATCGAACAGAGCGCTCATATTCTATGGGTGTATAAAGAGTCTGTCATGCAATTATAGCATTCAGAACGAGGAATTATCTTTTATAATCATCACGCACCAACTAATCAGAATTATCAACAAGAACAAACAAAACTAAGACTAAAAGATGAAAAACAAGAAGCTATATTGGATTGAGACTGGTGAAAGGCGGATCAGTTAGGTTCTCTGGAGTAAGTAGGAATATGGGTTTTTGTTATATAGAGAATAAAGATGACATCTCCCTCCTCTTGTACAGACTCAGGAGCTTCGGTCAGCGGCGATATCTTGATATGGTTTTCTAAAACCCTAATTATTTATTTATACAATAATATGGGCCGGACCCTCTCTTCATGGTCTTTGAGCTAGGGTTAGTATAATATGGGTTTACCCAAACCCAACCTTAACCCAAACCCAAAATATTAATTTGGGTTGGTTAATATGGGTTGGGTTGAGTATGGATTGTGTTGAGTATGGGTTGAGTTTAATTTGGATTGGGTTAGGGTTACCCAAATTACCCAAATTATGTAAATTTAGTTTAATTCTCTATTATTAATCCAATATAAACTAATCATCTTTCAACTTTAAGTTGAACACGTTTTTGATATGTTTAACATATTTTTCATACGTTTAACACGTTTTGCACATATCTAACATGTTTTTAATATTTTTAACATGTTTCACTTATAACATGTTTTTTACACGTTTAACACGTTTTTCACACGTTTAACACGTTTTTTCACACGTTTAACACGTTTTTCACACGTTTTCACACATTTTTACATTTTGACACGTTTTCACGTTCTTGACACGTTTTCACGTTTTTGACATGTTTAACACGTTTTTAACATGTTTAACACATTTTCACACTAATAACACGTTTTTCACGTTTTTGTCACATTGAACACATTTTTGACAAGTTTAACACGTTTTTTTTTATTTTTTTGGCACGTTTAACACGTTTTTAACATATGTAACACGTTAACACGTTTTTGATAAGTTTAACACGATTTTCACGTTTTTGGCACGTTTAACACGTTTTAAACATATTTAACACGTTTTAAACATATTTAACACGTTTTTGATAAGTTTAACACGATTTTCACGTTTTTGGCACGTTTAACATGTTTTTGATATGATTAACACGTTTTTCACACGTTTAACACGTTTTTAATATTTTTATCGCATTTTCACACTTAAAACATATTTTTTACACGTTTAACATGTTTTTACGTTTTTGGCACGTTTAACAAGTTTTTGACATGTTTAACACGTTTTCATACTAATAACACGTTTTTGTCACGTTTAACACGTTTTTAACATGTTTAATACGTTTAACGCGTTTTTGACAAATAAAACACGTTCTTTTTATGTTTTTAGCACGTTTAACATGTTTTTAACATAAATAACACGTTAACACGTTTTTCATAAGTTTAACACGGTTTTCACGTTTTTGACACGTTTAACACGTTTTTAACATCTTAACACGTTTTTGATATGTTTAACACGTTTTTCACGTGTTTCACACATTTAATATGTTTTTTTACGTTTTTGGCATGTTAAACACGTTTTTGACATATTTGACACGTTTTTCACACATTAACACGTTTTTCACATTTTGGTACGTTTAATATGTTTTTGACATGTTTAACATGTTTTTCACGTTTTTCACATTCTTAACACGTTTAACATGTTTGTAACATGTTTAACACGTTTTTCACGTTTTTGGCATGTTTAACACGTTTTTGACATTTTAACACGTTTTACACATTTAACATATTTTTATCATGTTTAACATATTTTTTTGCACGTTAACACGTTTTTGTCACGTTTAACACGTTTTTGGCATTTTTGACACGTTTAATATGTTTTTCACACGTTTGACATTAAACGTGTAAAAATGTATTAAACGTGTCAAAAATGTGAAAACATGTTAAACGTGTCAAAAACATGTTAAACGTATCAAAATGTGCCAAAACGAGGAAAACGTGTTAAACAGCCAAAAACGTGGAATATGTGTCAAAACGTGTTAAACGTGCCAAAAACGTGAAAAACGTGAAAAACGTGTGAAAACATGTTAAACATGTTACAAACGTGTTAAACGTGTTAATAATGTGAAAAACGTGAAAAACATGTTAAACATGTCAAAACGTGTTAAACGTGCCAAAAACGTGAAAATGTGTCAAAATGTGTTAAATGTGTCGTAATCGTGAAAAATGTGTCAAATATGTTAAAAACGTGTTAAATATGTCAAAACATAAAAATAGTGTCCAACATGTCAAATGTGTTAAACGTGTTGAATGTGTGAAAAACGTATTAAACGTGTCGAAAACGTATTAAACGTGTCGAAAACGTGAAAAATGTGTCAAAACGTGTTAAACGTCTCAAAACGTGGAAAACGTGTTAAACATGTCAAAAATTGCCAAAAACGTGTTAAACATGTCAAAACGTGCCAAAAACGTGAAAAACGTGTGAAACGTGTCAAAAATGTGAAAATTATGTTAAACGTGTCAAAACGTGTTAAACGTGCCAAAAATTTGTCAAAATGTGTTAAACGTGTCGAAAACGTGTCAAACGTGTCAAAAACGCGTCAAACGTGTCAAAACGTGTTAAAAACGTGTTAAACATGCCAAAAACATAAAAAAAAAACGTGTTCAACGTGTCAAAATGTGTTAAACGTGCCAAAAACGTGTCAAAAACGTGTTAAACGTGTGAAAAACGTATTAAAAATGTCAAAAACGTGAAAAACGTGTTAAACGAATAAAAATGTGTTAAATGAGTCAAATACATGTTAAATAAAAAAATAAAAATAAAATAATTTGGGTTACCCAACCCATACTCAACCCAACCCATACCCAACCCATATTAGTAAATAATATGGGTTGAATTATGGGTTGGGTAAATTTAATTTGGGTTGAATATGAGTTGGGTAATACGGGTTGGGTTTACCCGTTTGCTCACCCCTACTTTGAGCCTTTTAAATTTGAAAAATATCGAGCCTTTTAAATATGTAATCAAATTCAATTATTTTAAATTTTATGTGTAAACAAAATATAAATTAAAATTCTCAAATGGCAAAATTATCAAAATATTGTTAATTATGTCATACATTTTTGTTAAAGTCATAAACTCTTAACTTAATAACTAATCAAATAAATATGTTACCAAACTATTCAAATTATACAAGTAAAAATAATTAAATATATAAGTTTACCTTGTTAGGTTGGCATGTAGGTAGGGCAAATCATTAAACGAAGTATTTCAAAATAATATTATTTCCAATATTGACAAACAAAATTAAATTCAAATTTAATTAAATACGAATTAAATTAAAATTATTCAAATATTCAAAAAAATATATATTCATATCTTTTACTTATTTCACCATAATATATTATTATTTTTTAATTTTACCTAAGATAATTTTTTTTTAATATATTATTCATTTTACTTTTTTCTCAACATTTAAGCATTTTTTTGGTAACTATAAAATTATTTATATTTGTTATAAGTGATTGATTTATAAAATATATATATATTAAATATTAATAAAAAAAATTAAAGTAAAAAATGAACTTATTAAACAATTAAATAATTAAAAGATTAAATTAATTTATTTAAACCATAGTCAATACAATCCAAATATGAATTAATATTATGAATTAAATTAATATAATTTATATTTAATATGAATCCAATAAATGAGATTAAATTTGTTCATCTATAATATAATATAATATATATATATATATATATATATATATATATATATATATATTCAAATTTCAAACTTAAAACAAAGGACAAAGTTTGCACTCCAAGCAATTCAAATTTCAATCTTGTCATGATACAGACTTTCAATAATTGTATATGGCTTTCTGTAATGTCTCCTAAAGGGGAAGGAACAAATGGTTATGCATTTGGATTAATTTTTTTATTTATTTAATAATATTTAATTCGGTTCAAAATCTAAGTGAACTAATGATACTGGTAAAATTTATTTTTAAGTAGAATAAAACCCTCAGAGAAAGATAAAATAATTTCGGTGATTGTGCTTAGCGACGAATGCGATAAATGCTCTCGCAGTGTTTCGGTGATATAGCTGTCAAGAAAAATTAATGTCACCGAAAGCGTTTATCGCCCTCGGAGATATTTAATTTCTATTATCGAGAGCAAAGTCAATGCTCTAGTTGATAATAAGTCTTTCTAAAAAATATATAATATGAAATCTGAATAGTCCAGCAAATATCAAACAAAAATAATACTCCTTTTCTGAAAGGTGAAATCTGAAATCTTCATGTCTTTTTTTTGCAACTTACAGTTTTTCTCCAATTCTCTTGACTTCTTATTCCTGCCATTTGAATCATCACAAACTTTGAAAGTCTCTTTCAATACTCCTATGATGATGGATAAGGAAGATTTATTCGGCTTAAACATCACTTTAAGTTTCACAAGATTCTCTAATTTCCTTCAATCTCATACCTCATATGCCTTCTGCCATCGTTTCTTTTACTTTGGCCAACTACAATCCTCAAATATCCTCATGTATAGAGACATTCTCTTCGTCAATCGGTAATCTCTATCCTAAATCTTTTAGATTTACATGTTCTTATCCAGATTTTAGATCAGTTGCAGGCGACGACGATGATCTGGACAGAGAAAATAAAGAAGACAACGACGATGGTTCTAGTCGATGAACCAGATCCAACAAATACAAACTCTTGCATCAGTTGCAGGCAGCGATGCTGATCAGGACGACGAAGATGAAGAAGGCGACGAAGAAGCTTCTAGTCGATGAACCAGATCCAGCAGATACAAACTCCTAAATCAGTCGTAGGCGGCGACGATGATTAGGACGGCGAAGATGAAGAAGGCGATGTCGACGGTCGATGAACCAGATCCAGTAGATACAAATGAAAACTCTTATTCTTCTTCATCGTCACAAACTTCAGATTTGTGCATATGGTAATACATATTAGAGATCTATATACAAATTATAAAAGAAATACACTGCATTGTGATCTATTTTTAAAAAACATTTTTTTATGGACTAGTTTGAAAATTCTGGTACGCTCTTTAAAAATTTTATTTTGAAAACTTGAGGGAAATTAATTTTAATGTTTGAAAATTTTAAATTTTAAAAATGAGGCTTTGTAGACAACTCCATATCTTACATTCCCGTCGAATTTGGGAGAGATTGAGAGTTTTTTAATGGGAAGTATGTCATAGGCCTAATTTTTTCAATTTTAATTAATCCTCAACTAGAGAGTCGCCTCCTAATTTTAAAAATTAGGAGATTAAGAGATATGAGTTCGGCGTTTAGTTATGTGTGGGAAAGAGTTTTTTAGACGCTATGTTCCACAACTCCCCTAAGGTCTCTACTAATTAGTTTTGGCTTTCTTTAAAATTTCTTAAGCTTTACATTTTAGAATTTTCCATTTTAAACAATTTAAAGAGTTTGCATGAGATAAAAAAGGAATAAACAAAGACGAAAGAAAGCTGAAGCAAATAATCCACACATAAAATTATCTTAAAAATCAAAACTAGGCAAGTTATTAATCAAAAAATAATTGGCCTAAGTCTAGATTAATTTTCAAGAATTTAGTGAATTATTTAAAGGGTTTAAAATTTTATTATTTTGGGGATTTTTATTTTAAAACAATTTTTAAAAAAAGTCCTAAGTTTAAGGAAAATCTTAAATCTAAGCTTGGGCTAAGTTCAATTTTAGTTAGGGTTTAATTTTAATTTTTTTATTTTCTAACCTAGGATCAAACAAGCCACAAACCTCAAATTAAAAATTCAAAAAACAAGCAAAAGAAAAAAATAAACATAAAGCTATACATAAATATAAAATAAAAGCCAAAAAGCTGAAGGAAGGCAGCAAGCGTCGGATGGAAAGCGTCATTATCCTCGTTCAGCAGCAGCTGCAGAGCAAGCGTCGCCTGCGAAGCGTCAGTAGGTTGGTTCAGCAGCAGTTGCAGCAGAGGGAGCGTCGTCTAGAAAGCACCAGTATCCTGGTTCAGCAACAATTGCAGCAGGGCAAGCGTCGTCTGGAAAACGCCGGATTTTTACCTAATCCTAGCTAACAAACTATTTGGTGATCCAAATGGATCCAAAATTGCATAAAAAATTTCCAAAAAGTCTTACATTCTAATTATAATATCATGCAAATGATGAATTAAACCAAAACAATTTTTTTTATATCTTCTCTTTTCCTTTCTTTTAAACCTAATTAGATTATTAATCATATACACATATAAATCCTAGATCTAATTTTATAAAAAAAAAATCAAAACAATTTAAATGGCCAATTCAAGGGCCGATTTTGTTTTTTTTAAAAGGGTAAAAGAAAAGAAAAGTTTCTGTTATTTACTTACTGTTTTTTCTTGTTTTATTTATTTTTTGTTTTGCTTAAAAAAATATTAATATATACACTATGTACAAGTAGGAATAAAAAATAGACTAAACCAAAACAGAATTTATTGTAAACTTATGCAAATATTTGATTTATGCTATAGACGAAATAAACAATAAAAAAATAAATAAAAGTTGTGCAAAGAAGCTTACAATGGGGTTGCTTTCTTTGCAAAGAGGAATGGAAATTCTAAATAAGAGGCTTATGACCCAACAAAACTAGTTGGAGCTCTTGCTTAGATTCTTGAAAGAAAGAGGGCAGATTTTTTTAGAGAAAGAAAATAAAATGTGCAGCCTAAGAGAGAAGGTAGAAGGGTCGAGTTTGCTAGAGTGTTAAGGAGTATTTATAGGCAAAGCTATGAAATCCAAGGGCCCAAAGGCCCATTTAACACATTTGACGTAAAAAAAACTATTTCAAACATTTACAAATATTTAAAATAATGCAGCAATCTCCACTTTACATGTCACTAAATGTCAAGTTTTCATCCAATGGGATTTAAGCTTTGTTTAATAATGATGTAATACTTGGTCATTTTAATTTTTAAATAAAATAATGACCAAGCCTTAACGCTTCTCTTCAACACAGGCGGCTGATTTATTCTTCCTTTGGCAACTTCTTCCTTTATTTTAACAACCTCTTTTTTCTTTCTTTGACTTAGGGTGCTTCTCACGATTGTGTAGACATTGTTATCTTTTTTTTGCACGTTATCACCCTTACACACACCCCTTCATCCTACAAAAAAAAGATTTTGTTAAAAACACAAATAAATAATTTTATTTTTAATTATTCCTATTTCTAAGGAACAATTCTAATTAAATAAATAAAATTCTAACTTATTCAAGAAATCAATCGCAAAATCTAATCTAACTAATTTAACAAACCACTCTAATAAACTAATCTAACAACTAATCTAATTAAAAGAAAACAAAATATACCTAATGAAATTTTATAAAAACTTTATTATATATTTTGTAAAATAATGTTTTTTATAAATACCCAAGGTAATTAATTAAATAAAACCTTGAATATTCTAAGTATAATAACTTCTCTAAGTGTTGTAACATAGACAAATTACTACCTTAACTATATTAAAATCCAAAATCAACTATTTTAAGAAACTCAAGTGTTCTAAAAAATAATTAGTTCTTTTTTTATAAATAAATCGTGCAAAGAGCCCGTGAATGAATTCGAGAAATCTATATAGGCTCGGATTTATTAAAAACATAAACTATAAAATTGGGGGGGGGGTGAAAAATGAGTGTCTACAGAACGCCCCTCTTGGACAAAATTTGTAGAAAACACTCGATTTTAGGAAAATGCGTGTCCAAGCTTGAAAATAGGCACTGCGTTTTGAAAACACCCAACTTATAGTTTATTTTGGATTCTTTAAATGAAAGGAGAACAAACCTGACGAGTCTCTCGGGAGACCCGTGTAATTTACTCTTCATTCTTCAAAAGTCGGTTTACCATCCACTCGTTGATGATTCACCTTTGTTTAGAATATGCATCGCTCCTAGTTTATCGATCGTGTAGATTGAGCCTGGTGGTTTCAACCATATTTCTACACACCTCGCCTAGCCTTTAATTGTACATGAGTACACATCTTGACTTAGTTTGCTGATTGTGTTTTTATTACTCTTCTCATTGAGCAATTTAATAATCATTTTAATCACAACTCTGTTTAGTGATTATTATAGATTTGAGTATTGTTTGTTAGTTTAGCAAAATACCATATAATCACAACTCTACTTAGTGATTATTATAGATTTAAGTATCGTTGATCAGTTTAGCGAAATACTATTTAATCACAACTCTGCTTAGCGATTATTATAGATTTAAGTATCGCTGGTCAGTTTAGCGAAATACTATTTAATCATAATTCTGATTAGTGATTATATAGATTTAAGTGTCGCTGATCAGTTTAGCGAAATACTATTTAATCACAATTCTGCTTAGTGATTATATAAATCTAAATATCGTTGGTCAGTTTAGCGAAATATTATTTAATCACAATCTTACTTAGTGATTATATAAATCTAAGTATCGATGGTCAGTTTAACGAAATACTATTTAATCACAATTCTGCTTAGTGATTATATAAATCTAAGTATCGCTGGTCAGTTTAGCGAAATACTATTTAATCTCAATTCTGCTTAGTGATTATATAGATTTAAGTTTCGTTGGTCAGTTTAGCAAAATAATATTTAATCACAATTCTGCTTAGTGATTATATATATTTAAGTGTCGCTGGTCAGTTTAGCAAAATACTATTTAATCACAATTCTGCTTAGTGATTATATAGATTTAAGTGTCACTGGTCAGTTTAGCGAAATATTATTTAATCAAAATTCTGCTTAATGATTATATAGATTTAACTGTCACTGGTCAGTTTAGCGAATACTATTTAATCACAATTCTGTTTAGTGATTATATAGATTTGAGTATCGCTGGTCAGTTTAGCGAAATACTATTTAATCACCATTCTACTTAGTGATTATATAGATTTGAGTATTGTTAGTCAGTTTAGAGAAATACTATTTAATCACCATTCTGCTTAGTGATTATATAGATTTGAGTATCGCTGGTCAGTTTAACGAATACTATTTAATTACAATTCTGCTTAGTGATTATATAGATTTGAATCGCTGGTCAGTTTAGAGAAATACTATTTAATCACCATTCTTCTTAGTGATTATTATAGATTTAAGTATCGCTGGTCAGTTTAGAGAAATACTTTTTAACCACAATTCTGCTTAGTGATTATATAGATTTGAGTATCGTTGGTCAGTTTAGCGAATACTATTTTATCACAATTCTGCTTAGTGATTTAAGTTTGAATGCTTTCAAGAATCGGTTCCGTACTTTCTTCCTTAGAGTGTGTCGAGAGGAAACCACATGTAACTAATATTCTTCGAGGTTCATGATGTCACTTTTAGGGACTTGTCTTTCGCCGAGACATTTTGCCCTGAGTTATTTGAGGGATTTGTTTGCTCGAATGCTTAATCTTTCAACCATGCATTATGAGGTTGAATCTCGCTTCTCAAATTCGGAGGTCAGTGTGCTTAAGATTCTAAGGCCTTGGGCTCTTTCTATACTCAGGGTATATTTAATAAAATCGGTACATTTTTTTCTTGCATTCGCAATTTAGACAAGAGTCTAGATGAACAACAAATGGTGATTTCAATATCTCAACCTCTATGAGTATTGTTCTATTTTCTTCGGCCTCTTTTCTTTGTGACCGTGGTGTATCTAATAGATTCAAACACTTTGTTCTTTCTTAGAAATTAGATAGAATCTATATGAACAACAATATTGTATTTCATATCTCAACCAACACAGTCTTTGTTTGATTAATTTTACTTTACTGGAGGTCTTAGATCTTTTGCACTTGACCTCCAATTGAAACGAGATATCGCCCTTGTTGATGACATGGTTTCGAGTTTGGGCATTCATCTTTTTACGAGCTCCCTCTTAAACATCAATAGTTTAAGCTTTCGTCTAGGCTCGAGGTAGATTTGTTTGTGAAGGGCTTTACTCAGATCCCACCAGTTACATTAGTTCTTCAAGAGACATCCATTGGGGAGAAACGTATTTTCCCGCATCCCTACTTATTTCTTGCACTCGCTCATCAGTTCGCTTGGCACTAGAAAAATTCAAGGGTCTATCTTGTTTTTATCTTCCACAAATGCCCCTAGTTTCGACACAAGGGGTTTGATTGTTTTGGATAGAATTGTAATCACAATTTCTCGTTGGCTTGAACTATGTGGGGATGTATTTTGTCCTAGCTCAAGATTTGGCTTGCTGGGGATTTAGGACCGTACTTGTGAAAAGTTGCCTACGTATCTCATAAAAGGAGAAATCAGGTCCGAACGTAGTTCTGAAATTGTATCACGGATAGATCGTGATTCCACATTTCGTTGAGGTTGATTTTTTAGGTTTTTGCTGGAGTTGCAATTGACTTAAATTGTGAAAATTTATTAAGTGTCTGTTGGAGTGGTAATTGACTTAAGCTGGGGAGGTTGTTTAAGTATCTACTGGAGTTGCAATTGATTTAAGATGAAAATCTTTTAAGATCCTAAGCTTCTAGAGAATAAAGTGCTTTAGCCATGTGTTAGGCGTTATATTTACTCATTTAAGCTAACTCTATGAGGATCTTTCAATCATTTCATTTTCATAAAATGCCCCTAGTGTCGATACAGGGTTTTGATTTTTGAAAATGTTTAGGACTAGGCTCATACAAGCTGCATACGTATCCCATAGCTAGGGGAATTCAGGTACAACGTAGTTCCATGCACGTTATTTGTGAAAAATGTTTGTTTTAATTTTTGTGAAAACGTTGAGATCCTAAGTCGAAGAGAAAAATACTTTAGCATTGGGCGTTGTATTTTCTCAAGTGGGACTTTGTGAGGATCTTGTGCTCATTTTTATTTTAATAAAAATGCACCTAGTGTTGACTAGGAGTTTTTGGTTTAAGAGTCAACTCAGAGTGTGATTAACTCCCTTTTTGATGTATATATGCAATGGATGTATGCAATGTGATGTGAAATGAAATGTCTATCAACTTCTTTCGATAATTGATAGTGGTGACCACACCCTAGATGGGCTGCCTACGTACTCTTGAGAGAGATCAGGTCTGACGTAGTTCACAACTTGTGAAGTTATGAACTTTGATTGTATGAGATTCAACACGCATGCTTTAGACGAAGTATCTTTTGAGCATGTCGACATTGAAGGGTGCTGAGAGTTCTTCTCCGTCCAAGGTGGTCAATCTCATGGCGCCGCCTGAAAAGACCTTCTTGACGAGGTAGGGTCGTTCCCATGCTGTTTGGAATTTCCCTCTAGGGTCTAGTATCCATAAGTTCTTCTTTAGGACTAAATCACCTTTTTGAATGTTCCTAGGTTTCACTTTCTTGTTGAAAGCTCTGGTCATTCTTCTCTTGTATGCTTGCGTGTGACATAACGCGTCAAACCTCTTGTCTTCCATAAGAGCTAGTTGGTTGTACCGTGACTTACACCAATCTTCTTCCACTACTTGCGTCTCGAGTAAAAATCTTAGAGTGGGGACTTCAATTTTAATAGGTTGCACTACATCCATTCCGTAGACCAATGCAAATGGCGTTTCTCCCGTTGACGTTCGAATGGTTGTTCTATATCCCCATAAGGCATATGGAAGCTTCTCGTGCCAATCCTTGTACGTCTGAGTCATCTTCTTGATGATAGTGATGATGTTCTTGTTGGCTGCCTCTACCGCGCCGTTCGTTTGAGGACGATAAGGTGAGGATTTGTGGTGTTCAATCTTGTATTCATCTAGTACTTTGAGTACTTCTCCTCGGAAATGTCCACCATTGTGTGAGATCAAGGCTTGAGGAACTCCATAACGTGCAATGATGTTGTTGCGTATGAACTTGGCAACATGTGATGACTTGAGCACCTTGTATGATTGAGCTTCGACCCACTTTGTGAAATAATCGATAGCTACAAGGATGAATTCGTGTCCGTTTGAAGCGTGATGATAGATTTTTCCGATGATATCTATTCCCTATGTCGAGAATGGCCATGGTGAGGTCATATTGTAAAGTAGAGATACTGGGGTGTGCTTCTAGTTTACGTAAACTTGACATTGATGACACTTCTTAACATATTCTACACATTCTTGTTCTATGTTCTGTCAGTAATAGCCAAAGCGAAGGATCTTCTTAGCGAGTGCTGATCCGTTCATGTGTAGGCCACATGTTCCTGCATATACTTCTTCCATGATATGTGCTTCTTGAGGTTGGTCGATGCATAGCATGTTCTGACCGTCAAAGGAGTGCCGATATAGCTTTCCTGCGAGTAGCACGTAGTTGGTTGCGTATTGGCGTAGAGATCTCCTCTCTTTCTTCTGGAAATGTGAAGGATACTCTCCATGCTCGACGTACTTCTGTAGAGGTTCGAACCAAGGTTTGGGCGCCACTTCGGTGTTAGCAATCGTCATCTTCTCGAAGTCTCGTTTCTTTTTTTAACGAATCTTCAAAGACTTGATTTTGATTCCTTCTGGGATTTGCGTCATGACTACTAACGTGGCCAAAGCATCTGTAAATCGATTCTGACTTCTCGGAGCATGTGTGAATGTCACATGTTAAAACTTTGTCATTATAGTAGATAAGTGTTGATGGTAAGGTTTGAGATTCTCTCCCTTGACTTGCCATTCACTATTAGCTTGTAAAATGACTAAGTTCGAGTCTCCTACTACTTCTAGACATCTTTCTCCTTTTTCATGAGCAACCTTCAAGTTAGAGATGCTTCATTGTTCGTCACTTTATATTTGAGCTTGACTGAGATTGGGTTGTATGTTCCCATAGGATCGATGAGTAGTATTCCGATGTCATAGCCTTGTTTTCCTGAAGCTCCATCGAATAATAGCTTCTAGGTTTTAGGGTTAATAGTCATCACTTCATCGTCTAGGAATGCTAACTCCTCGTCGTCATCAACTTCGATTGGTTGGTCTGCGAGAAAATCTGCTACAACGCTCCCCTTGATAGATTTCTGAACTGTGTACACGATGTCGTACTCTGATATCATCATCATCCACTTAGCTAATCTCGGAGACAAAAGTGTTTTCTGGAATAAATGACGAATGGGATCGAGTCTTTATACTAACTTGACTATGTGGGCTTGTATGTAATGTATTAACTTCTTAGTGACCCAAGTTAAGGCCCAACACACCTTTTCTATTGGCGAGTAATTAAGTTTGTAGCCTGTCATGCGCTTGCTTATGTAGTAGACTACGACTTCCATCTTTTCCTCATTTTCTTGGGCCAGTAGACTACCCATTGCGTTTTTCGTGACTGTTAAGTATAGGATTAGCGGTACACTTGGTCTTGGTGGCATCAGAATAGGAGGATTCTTGAGGTATCCCTTTATCTTCTCGAATGCGTTCTGGAAAGCGTCATCCCAGACGAATCTTTCATTTTTCCTTAAAAGCTTAAACAAAGGATTGCATGTCATAGTCAACTTGTTTATGAATCGACTTATATACTGGATCTTGCCTAGAAAGCCTCGCACTTCTTTCTCTCTTCGTGGAGATGGCATTGCCGTGATAACTTCTATCTTGCCCGGATCAATCTCAATTCCTCTTTGTGTGATCAGGAAGCCTAGCATTTTTCCTGCTGTCACTTCGAATGTGCACTTCTTTGGGTTGAGCCTAAGTTGGAACTTCCTGATGCATTGTAAGAATTTGTCAAGATTTTGGATGTGCCCTTCTCGATCTTTCGATTTGACAATCATATCGTCGAAGGAAGGCAGCAAGCGTCGGATGGAAAGCGTCATTATCCTGGTTCAGCAGCAGCTGCAGCAGAGCAAGCGTCGCCTGCGAAGCGTCAGTAGGTTGGTTCAGCAGCAGTTGCAGCAGAGGGAGCGTCGTCTGGAAAGCGCCAGAATCCTGGTTCAGCAGCAATTGCAGTAGGGCAAGCGTCGTCTGGAAAAGGCCGGATATTCACCTAATCCTAACTAACAAACTATTTGGTGATCCAAATGGATCCCAAATTGCATAAATTTTTTCCAGAGTCTTACATCCTAATTCTAATATCATGCAAATGATGAATTAAACCAAAACAATTTTTTTTATATCTTCTCTTTTCCTTTCTTTTAAACCTAATTAGATTATTAATCATATACAAGTAAATCCTAGATCTAATTTTATACAAAAAAAAATAAATCTAAACAATTTAAATGGTCAATTTTGTTTTTTTAAGGGTAAAAAAAAACAAAAGTTTATATTTTTTACTTACTATTTTTTCTTGTTTTATTTATTTTTTGTTTTGCTTAAAAAAATATTAATATATATACTATGTACAAGTAGGAATAAAAAATAGACTAAATCAAAACAGAATTTATTGTAAACTTATGCAAATATTTGATTTATGCTATAGACGAAATAAATAATAAAATAAATAAATAAAAGTTGTGCAAAGAAACTTACAATGGGGCTGCTTTCTTTGCAAAGAGGAATGAAAATTCTAAACAAGAGGCTTATGACCCAATAAAACTAGTTGGAGCTCTTGCTTAGATTCTTGAAAGAAAGAGGGCATATTTTTTTAGAGAAAAAAAAATAAAATGTGCAGCCTAAGAGAGAAGGTAGAAGGTTGTGATGAAGGTCGAAGGTCGAGTTTGCTAGGGTGTTAAGAGTGTATTTATAGGAAAAGCTATGAAACCCTAGGGCCCAAAGGCCCATTTAACACATTTCATCTGATCGTTGTAAAGAAAAACCATTTCAAACATTTACAAATGTTTAAAATAATGGAGCAATCTCCACGTGACATTTCACTAAATGTCAAGTTTTCATCCAATGGAATTTAAGCTTTATTTAATAATGATGTAATACTTGGTCATTTTAATTTTTAATTAAAATAATGACCAAGCCTTCACGCTTCTCTTCAACACAAGCTGCTGAATTATTCTTCCTTTGGCAATTTCTTCCTTTATTTTAGCAACCTCTTTTTTCTTTCTTTGACCTAGGGTGCTTCTCACGATTGTGTAGACACCGTTATCTTTTTTTATTTTTGCACGTTATCCCCTTTATACACACCCCTTCATCCTACAAAAAAAGATTTTGTTAAAAACACAAATAAATAATTTTATTTTTAATTATTCATATTTCTAAGGAACAGTTTTAATTAAATAAATAAAATTCTAACTTATTCAAGAAATCAATCGCAAAATCTAATCTAACTAATTTAACAAACTACTCTAACAAACTAATCTAACAACTAATCTAATTAAAAGAAAACAAAATATACCTAATGAAATTTTATAAAAACGTTAATATATATTTTGTAAAATAATTTTTTTTTATAAATACCCAATGTAATTAATTAAATAAAACCTTGAATATTCTAAGTATAATAACTTCTCTAAGTGTTGTAACATAGACAAATTACTACCTTAACTTTATTAAGAATCCAAAATCAACTATTGTAAAAAACTCAAGTGTTCTGAAAAATAATTAGTTCTTTTTTTTTAAATATATCGTGCAATGATCCCATGAATGAATTCGAGAAATCTGTATAGGCTTGAATTTATTAAAAACATAAACTATAAAATGGGGGGGGTAAAAAATGAGTGTCTACATGCATAAATTAAGAAGAGAAAAGATTTGAGAGAGGAAGAAAGTGAGAGAAGAGAGAATGAGGAGGAACTAGGAAGAAAGAGATCAAGTTTGGTAGCTATGATTATGACAAAATTTACGTTTTTACCGAGCTAGCATCTGCTCTCGGTTATAATCATAATTTTTATTGAGAGAACCCCTTTGCTCTCTGTCATATTAATATCGCCGAAGGATTCTTTTGCTCTCGTCGATCATTCTCAGTAATTGTATATTTTTTACTAGTGTGAAGAGTGAGATGTTTACTTTTAACTATTTTTGATTATTTATAATTGGTATAAGAGAAAGACTTATGAGAAAGAGAAGCTAACTCAAAAAAAATGGGAGGCAACAAAGTTGCGGGTAAGATTCTAGTCTTCCACGATAATTATTATGACCATTGGAGCGAGATATTGAAGAACATATTACGGTCGAAGAATTTTTGGTACTTGGTCGAGAAGAGACTCGATTAACATGTTGAATGAAGGGTTGTAGATAGACAACAATAAGAAGATTACAAGGTAACAAATCTTCTTTTCTTATACTTTAATAAAGCAATGTTTGAACAAATATTAGACAAGAGAACATCTAAGATCACAAGAGAGTTTTATTATCTTTGAATTTTGAGGAGTTTAACTAATAAGTTCATTTACATTGTGGTTGTATATGAAGAAGCTAAAGACATTAGAGAGATTGCAGTGGATGAAGTTCAAGGCTCCCTACAAGTACATGAGTAAAAACATCAAAGCATACTTAAGAAAGAAGAGCGAGTGTTGAGAACTGATGTAAATTATGGAAGAAGAAAGCGAGGAAGAGGTTGAGGGAGACAATATCACTAGTGGGAAAATTACTATTAAAGACGGCGAAACCGTCGTTAAACGCCTTAATGCTGACGTTAATGATTATTAACGTCGGCGATCAAAGTTGCGTTCGTCGACGCTAAAAAACTCAACATTAAATATTATTAACCACGACTTTAAGGGAGAAAGCCGTGGTTAATAATATAGTACTATTAACCATGTCGTTCTCTCAAAGTCGTGGTTAATAATATAGTATTATTAACCACGACTTTGGGAGAACGTCGTGGTTAATAATACTATATTATTAACCACGGTTTTAAAGAACGTCGTAGTTAATAATATAGTATTATTAACTACGGCTTTGGGAGAATGTCATGGTTAATAATACTATAATATTAATCACAGTTTTGAGAGAACGTTGTGGTTAATAATACTATATTATTAACCACGACTTTGGGAGAACGTCGTGGTTAATAGTACTATATTATTAACCACGGCTTTGAGAGAGACGTGGTTAATAATACTATATTATTAACCATGACTTTGGGAGAACGCCGTGTTAATGATTTAAAAAAAATTTAAAAGCAGTGGTTATTTTTTTATTTCACGAAACCTGTTTCAAATTTTTTTATTAGAAAAAAGACAATACGAAAAAAATGACAATTCATAAATAAAATTAAATCCAAATTCGAAAAATTCTAAAATAGTAATACAAAAATCTTAAATCATATCGTAATGTGAATCATTGATTGGGGGAGGAGGGGGATTCCTAGACATGAACGCTTATAAAGCCTTTTGTTGTGCGTGCACCTACGCCTGGATATCGTTAATCCTTTTCTCTTGTGTCTAATTTTGTGCTTCCATCACATGTTGTAGAGTTGCCTTCATTTATTTGAATTCGGCCATCTAGACCGTTTCAAGAGTCATTGTTTCTTCAACCATTTTTTGATGGATAAAACATCCGGTTATCGGGTCTTGTTTCCTCGAGGTTGTATTGACTTTTGCAGTCGTGAACTGTAAAAAAGAGAAAGATGTGAGTGTTTGCAACTGTAACGTAAGTACAATGCAATGCATGTGCACGTAAAATGACCCTAGAGAATGAACATCTCCTTATGATTCATAGGTTAAGAACATATGAGTTATTATACAAAACACCTATAGAGTTTGTTACATGCATATTTCTGACTTCAATTTTTGTCCATTTTTTGAAGTCAATAGTGGCCTTCTTTAGGATGGTCTCGGATTTCATTTTGGTGTATGCATATTCCTCTTGTAGGAGCTTTCTCAATGACATTGATTCTACAAAGGGCTGGAGATGTAGAATATTTTTATTGTCAATCATTAAGATGGGCCGAAATTCCTCTATGGTTGGGCACATCTGTCGATCTACCATAAAGTACACTTGGCCAGCAAGGCCCCACCTTCTTTGCATTTGTATAATGAAGGTCTGGTTTATTTTGAAGTTGATAAACCTCATTATGTGAGTCATTCCATAGACTCCAGGGTTCCACTCGTTTTCGTGGAAGTTGTCGATCCAAAGGATCAAGATTACATCACTTAGCATGGACATCTTATGAGATTAGAAGTTCAAAACATTTTACAAAAATGTGTTTTTTTACAAGGAAAAATTCTTTGAGATATTCATTTGTACTATAGATGCATACACATAATACATATATAGTAGTCATATAGGGGTTGTAGTGACAAAGTTTAGTTGTTTGGGCACATCAATTAATTTGTTTAGAGAAAGTATTCAAGTTTTTTGTGCTAAGAGGAATCATAAGAGAGTGTCATTCATCTATAGTGGACGGGGTATACCACCGCCATAAATTAGGAAATATCAACTCAATCGAGAATTTCTCCCACCTCCATAATGCCTACGTCATATTGGATGGCTTATCGCCAAGGGGGGGGATCGATCTCATGCATTCTAGTTTTTTCTATCGCAACATCAATCAATTTGTAACAAATTGTCATTCCTTATCGACAATCTTTGTAAATTATTTGTAGAAGTACCGATTCTGAATGTGTACTTCTACAAGCAATGTTACAGTTATGTACCTTTTATAGGCCCAAGCATTTATTATGATAAAGCCTGTATATCCCATAAGTGTTGTATCTTTTGGGACGTGTCTATTAAGTTGAAAATGTAATACAAACGTTTTTACGAAAGTCAAGTTCATATTTTCAAGTTAAATAGTTTATTCCCCAGTAGAGTCGCCAGAAAGATGTAACCCCCGGGATAAAAAAATCTATGTGGAATGGAATAAAACTTCAACGTATAAACACTTTTGGGAGATTGAAAAAAAGCAAGATGCTTTGTGGATAAGATGGGCACATTCGAGGTTAATGAAGAATAAGTCAAGTGTATAGACATGCAAGATCAAGATGGAGATGGCATGGTCACGTAAGATGATTCTTAAGCTCAAAAGGTGTTCTAGGTTGTTATTCAATATTCAGTTAGGAGATGGTCGTGGAACCCTATTCTGACATGATCCTTGGTTGAAAATCAGCCTATTGTTCTCAAAGCGGAGTTTGGAAGAGTTCAAATAAGGAGATATTGCCAATATGTCATTATTAGAGATTTAAGGGACATGGAATGGAACACCCGTCTGAGGAGTATTCTAGAAGGTATAAGAATTATTAACTTCATTTAAACATTGTATACTAACGATACTACTAATTCCTGTGTTTGGATAATTGAGAATCACTAGTAAAAAATACACAATTATCAAGAATTATCGACGAGAGCAAAAAAACGCTTTCGGTGATATTAATATCACCGAGGGTAAAGAGGTGCTCTCGGTAATAATTATGATTATAACCGAGAGCAAAGGGTTGCTCTCGGTAAAAGAGTTATATTTTACCCTAATAAATAGGGTCGCCCAACTTCCAACTCATTATTCTCTTATTCTCTCTATTCTCTTCCTCTCTCTTATCCGGGCCCAACTCCTTTATTCTCTTATTCCTCTCTTATTGTCTTCTTCCTCTCTTTATTCTCTTCTTCCTCTCTCTCTCCACACAATATATTATAGATCTACAGCTTTGTTCCTTCATTCCACAATATCGAAAAATGCATCTTCATTCCACAATATCCTCCCACTTGCTTCATCTTCATCGTCGACAACTTTAGAATATTCTCCATTAATGTCGGTAAGACATTCTCCATTAATGCCGTAAATCTTCGATCTCTCTTCCTTCAGGTAAATCTAGTAACTTCATAACCTTCTTTCGCTTTGATCTCACTAGATCTGAAAAAGAAGAATTTATTTGACGTCATTATAGATCTAAAGAAGTAGAACTTATTGTGAAGCTTCGATCTCGCCATAGACGAGTAAACGAACTGCAGATCTGAAGCTTGGTATACCGGAAAATTCTCATTCTATTTATTATTTTGTACCGGAAAATTTCAACCGTTCTTCTTCATCCTCTTCTAATTTGTTGCTGTAATAAATATATAAACTTTTCAAACCGTTCTTCTTCATCCTCTTCTTATTTTGTACCAGAAACATTTGTTTGAGTTTCGATCTCTAATTTGTTGGAAGTATTTGTTTGAAGTATTTTTGTTTGAGGTGATTGAGTCTGACGATTGGATACAGATTTCAGATTATAATTTTTTTAGAAAAGTTGATTATCATGGAGAGCATTAATGCTCTCGGTAAAAGAATTTCATTATCTTCGAGAGCTACAAATGCTCTTACAGATACTCTTTTTTCTTTCACCGACAACCGTATTATCGAGACGTTATGAGAGAATTTTTCTCCTTCGGTGAATAATATCACAGAGGACATTTTCTCTTTCTCTGAGGGTTTTTGCTCTCCTTAAAAATGAATTTTTTATTAGTGAATGGTGGAAAGTTCAATTCATACCTAACTTAGAGTCTATTCGTGAGAGGGGGAACAATGTGGACTGGTTTCATGTCGTATGGTCCTCCGAAATTATTCTAAGGCACCAATTCATCTTGTGGTTGTTGTTAGGGAAAGACTCTAAACTAGGGATTGTATCAAGAGGTTCATGGATATTCTGGATTCCATATGGCCATTATTTGGTAGCGAGGAGGAGACGTGTATCATCTTTTTGGTTGTTGTCCATTTACTTTGGAAATATGGTGGAAATTTTCTAAGTTCATGGCTTGTGTTAGTTTTCCAAGGGAGTGGAGTGACATAAAGGAAGTGCTTATTTCAAAGACAAAAGGTGAAAGGTTCCATTCTAATGTGTTCAAGTGTGGCTCTGGTTCCATTGTTTATCATGTTTGGCAAGAACATAATGCTATGGTGTTTTCAAGAGTCCGTTGTAGCATTTATGAGGTGTGGAGAAGCATTACATTCGATTGTAATTCACTCATGCGAACGTGGAGGCGTATTCCCACAAGTTAGCAGAATTGGAACCTATGCCAAGGTTGGAAGATCCCATATGATGAAGTCACTCAATTGGATAATTTATTGCGAGATAAAAGTTATAAGATTGTGTGTTTGGTTTGTAATAATGTAATGAGCTTGTAGTTTGAATGTGTGTGTTTTCATTCCTTTTTCATTCCGTTTTTATTTTCTCTATCAAGTCTAGGGTTTGTCTAACTTGATACAAACAATTCATGTCGGTTTTTTTCCCTTATTGGGTTTTTAATGAAATGACAATACGTTGTTTTCCAAAAAATAAAGTTATAATCCTTGGAAAACCCTTGTCCTGGAAAAAGATCTCGGTTCAAGAAATTTTAACATCCGGTATGTGCAGAGTACCAAGGATCTCCCTTCGAGCGTTTGTGTGTCAGAAATCTTTTAAATAAAATATTATTTTAAAAGATTTACAAAATGAGCCCTAACGGTTTAAATTAACTATAAGAAATAATTAACTTTTGGATCAAATTTTAAATAATCCTTTAGATTTGAAGTAATCAAATAAAAATTTGATTAAAAAAAACCTTATTTAAATTAATTAAAAATAAATAACTCAAAAGATTTTTTATTTGATAAAGAGTCGCCAATTTATTTTTAGTTTAAAATCAATAAAAATTATACGTATGCAAACATATTTTTAATGAGAGTTTCCAAACTCAAATTTGGAGTTGTTGTTCTTGAACAATAACTCAAGAACCTAGAAACCAATTTTGAAATTTTCCAAACTCAAATTTGGGTTTTTTATTTATTTAGATTGATTGAGTTTTGCTTCAACAAAAAGCTTGTAAATGATCTTGGGATCGTTTTTCCATCAAGAAATCCAACAACTAGACAGTTAGACACCCCATTTTTACACTCTAGGTATCCAATAAATAACCCGGTCTAATATAACGCTCAGGCTTGTGTGTTGGGCCGGGAGAACAAAAAGCATAAAAATGTCTTTTGAAAACCGACTCAAAAAATTCTGAAAATAATTATATATATGTCGAATTGCAAGAATACTCGAGTCATGAGTTCCCACATACCTTCAAAATGACCGGCATAATAAATCGTGAACTTTGAGTATAATATTGTTGTTGGAGAAAATGTATCAAATGGTCATTTCGGAGCCCATTTATGGGTCAAAACACTATTTTTTATAATGACTCGGTTTCCGGAACTCGCGACATGTTCATATCCTTCGTATTGAAAAATTATAAATTTTGAGTATAATATTGATGTTTGCAACTCTATGCAAAATATATTCAAAATGGAAAAAGATCGAAAAAACGAGTCAAATCGACGACTCAACTCGCAAATCAGCGAATTATCCCGGGTCAAAGAAGAGTCAACTGTGGGTCAACAAGCAAAAGGGTTTGACCGCACATTAGAAATTTCAAATTTTGGTGGAAGGTGATGGATTATTTGAAAATGAGTTATTTAAAAGGGGGAATTATGAACCCTTTGGGGTATCATTAAGCCTTGAATAGGATTTTAAACTTCAAACATTCACCCTAGCTTCAATATTTGGTGGAATCCGATTATATTGATTTTTTTAGAAAGGGGAATAAGTCATCTACAAAAGTTATTTTAGCTTGATTTTACAATGGGGTCCCTTAACTATGAGAAGTATCGACATAAAGCTAATGTATTTAGGTGAAGATCAATCTGGACACCCCTTCACTCAAAAATTCATAACTTGAGTTGTGTTTAATGAATTCGAGTGATTCAAGTTTGGCTAGAAATAAAACCCTTATATACTTCAAATGGAACCAGTCTCAAGCCGTGGTTCGACGTTTACGGCACCTTCCAAGTCGATGCAAGTGAACCTATTCGATGCAAGTGAACCTATTCTCCAGATTTGTGTTCTAGGAGCTAACTGAAGGCAATCTTCACTTTAAAAATATATATCTTTCAATTTACTCGACCATTTTGGGTTAATAAGATATCATTAGAAATATCTTTGAGTCACATTTCGAATGGTATCAAGTATGTCTCGTGGTTCGTCGTGTAGCTCACACTAGGTCACCCATAACAAGATCGGTGCATGTGGAGACTAGTCACGTTACAGTCATTTTCCTTAGCGATAAAGACTCTATTTGTCAAAACTCAAACATATGATTTATAGGAAAGTCTCATGCCTTTCTAATTCCTACTCACTCATTCCGTGAGGAGCCTCGAGTCAAAAGTTATGGATGTTTAAAGTCTCGGATGAAGAAACTATGAGAATACCGAAAATCAAATGAAGATTGAATTTCATAAAATCGTAACATGGGCTAGGATGTATTATTTGAGTTGATTCAAGAAGAGAATTCAAGATCATCGAGTTTGAAATCCACCATAATAAATTCGAGTTCATTGAGTTAAAAACCCGGGTGAGTGTACTAGTTGAAGAAAATGGTGTTAATGGGAGTTTGTTTTTAAAGGATATAAGATTAAAGAAAACAAAAGGGGATTTCATTTTTTTTATTCCCAACATACCCCTCAACGGGATATAAAAAGTGTTTAGTTATTTAGCCTTTGTCATTTCTTGGTCAGTTGGAAAAATAACTGTCAAAGAGGGTAGAGAGTTGTTTTGGCGTGGGTGGACAGATCAGGACAAACCTCATTTTGGCGTGTGGAAGAGCAGATCAATACATAACTCATCTTGGCGTGGAAGAACAGATCAGGACAAAGATCTTTTGGTGTGTGGAAGAGCATATCAATCTAGAAGAGAAGTGACCGATCGCGAGGAGACACCAAATCAAGAATGCACGAAGGCGATTCCGACGAAGATCGCTATTTCTCTAGTGAGCTCTGTTCATTCGTTTGTTCCTTTGTTTTCAACAGTTCAGGTAAGCTTTTCTTGATCCTAGCCTTCGTCTTCAGTTTAGGACGTCGGTTTTGTACACCGACGTCAACTATTTGTTAGATGAATGATATGTTGATTGATTTTACAATTTATTCATAGTTTTCATAGATTTAGTTGATTGTTGGTTCACTTTAGCTACTAAATGTCCTAATTAGGTTTAGTTTAGAACTAGAAAGGGGATAGGTCTCGACTAGCCCTAATCTTAAGTTTGTCGTTGTAGGAAGCGTAAAATTACAGTCGTCGGAGGAGAGAGTTGTAGATTGGTTCATCAGGTGAGCTTTAAAGTATTTCTCCTTGGTTGTGTAGGCTCGAGTGGAGCTCTAGAAGACGGAGAAGCTTCCTACGTCAACCGTTGAGTGGATTCCTCGATGAACAGACCGTTACAATCGGTAACTGTCGTACGTTTCTTTAGATCCGTAGGGGAATCCTCCTTGATTCCTCTATACTCTATAGGTATGGCAAAGTGGAACTAACGGTTCGGGTACCCGAAGGAACCGAACCGATCGATTTGGATAGTTTCTTTGATTTTCGGTTCCGGGGAGAAATTGGGGAGGAACCGATCGGTTCGGGTACCCAATGAATAAACTGAGTCCAAAACCGAACCAAAAACAACTTAATCAAGAATTTACTTCTTTCTCTTCGTCTGCTGCACATCTGGTTCCCTCCGTCCACCGCCCAAAGAAGACGTCTGGTGGACCTCTAGTTAGGCTTCGTCCGCCATCCAAAGAAGTCGTTCCCTCCGTCAACCATTTTAATGAGCAATAGTCTTTCACCCATGTCTTGATTGCTGACAAAATCTCAAGACCATTGACAGCATAAGGATAATCCTCTATTAGAAGGCGTTACTAGTAAAATGAGCAATAGTCTTTCACCCATGTCTTGAATCCTGGTGAGTTACTGAGTTCAATCAAATCTTTCCTATTATCGGTTGATTTGATCTTAAAGGTTGTTGTTAAATATGTTGTTTCTTCTTCTAATATTTATGTTCAGATTTAAAAGTAAAATGAAAGATGCTGTCTGAGATGATATCTTGCAAGTTTTAATCAAACCATTTGACCTTTTCTCGGGATCGAGCTTTTGTGAATCCATTCATTCTTGTTTTTGGGTAAGATTGTATATTATGTTTAAGGTTAAAATTTAAACAAGACGTTGGACTCAAATATCTCTTTCCTTGCTTTCTCTTGCCAATCTGGATGCATGACTAAAATTATCAATGTCCATGTTAATAAGCAAGAAGTAGTTTCATGACCAGTTAGGTAGAATTGCATTCTTCAATTATCTCATCTATTGTCATTCTTATGTGTCTAGTTAGATTGCAAGACAATTTATAATAAGTTATTTGTGCCAGATTGTCCAGTTCTCATTTCATCTTCTTTCCTCTAAACAATAGTTCGAAGCATTGAAGTGATGCTTCTATTTAAATTCTTTCTTCTCAAAATTTGAAACCTGGAATGTACATGGATACCATAGTTTCCATGACTAATCCTAGAAGATCTTTCTGGAGCTTAAGCATCTCTTTTCCTTCATTAGAATTGCTACTTTTGTTGCTTCCAAATGTTGTTGTAAAAATGATGTCCCTAATAAGATTCTAAAACTCTGACCAAACATCTATCTCACCATTAGATCTTCCATCCAAATCAATTTGTCTCCCCCATTGTTCTATCATCTTCCCGCAGCTAGTAGATAATACGATATCATACCCTATATGCGAAATTAATTAAGACAAGAACACAATTAGTTCCTTCATCTCTTCTACAGGAAGTCTGTAAGGAGTTACTTTGATTCCTTTCTTAACAAAGGCTTTTTGAAGCTGTTTTGGCTTCCACCATATTGAATATAATACTCTTGTAGAAATATACAATAACAATAGTAGAAGAGTAGTGATCAGTACTAGAAACAAGAACATCTGCATGTTTTTCATTTTTATTTTTTATTTTGATATTATTGATTGTGATTCATAATTAGGCTTAATCATTTTGCTATATATAAAGTTATCAGTGATTTCTAATAAGCTTATTCTTGCTGACTTTAATCTATTTTTTGGAAAGAAGATATATGTTATTTTAGAATTCTAAGTTTGAATCTCACTATTATGTTGCTATAAAGAAAGCATTAGATAGGCTTCTTAGTTTAAATGATTATACATATTTAAATAACTTGTCAATGTCATAAAGAAATCAGAATATGATTATACATGTTTAAATAGGCTTAATAGTTTAAATTAGTATTATTGTTTTAAATAATAAGAGTGTATTATTTGATAACACAACAAAATCTGTTAGGGAACACTTGAATCGTGTTGAAAATTAAAGAGAAGAGATTAGTGAAAATGCTACTCCAAAAAAAATATAGAAGTAAGATTTGGGAGCATTTCACTAAGGAGAGTATTGAATGGATTCCCAAAGCCAAATGTAATTATTGTGGTAAATATTTAGGTGGTTCTTTAATCAATGGAACTTCACATCTGTTTAAACATCATGGAAGATGCAAGAAAGTGCAAAAAGTAGATTTCTTGAAGGAAAACCAAGTTGTTGAGACTAATTCATTTACTGATGAAGAATTTCGAAGACATGTTGCAATGATGATCCTTTTCCATGACTATCCATTATCTATGTTAGAATACATCAAGTTTAGAGATTTACTTGAATATGTTCGTCAAAAACCTATGCGATTTTCTTCGAGAAACACTACAAAAAAAGACGTGTTAAAGATTTATGAGGCTGAGAAAGATAGAGTAAAGCTTTTGCTAGAAAGAAATGAATCAAGAATCGCTATCACCACTGACATGTGGACTTGCACATACCAACGAAAATGGTATATGGTTGTGACAACACATTTTATGACGATAAATGGATGTTGCAAAGTTTTTTATTGAGATTTATCTACGTACCATGTCCACATAAGAGCGAAACTTTGGTCAATGTGTTAACGAATACATTGCTGTAATGGAATTTAAACTTCAAATTGTCAACCATCACCGTTGACAATTTCTTTACAAATGACGTAATGGTTCAAGATGTGGTGCGTTGGTTGTACAAAAGTCATTTATTATCTAACGGTGAATATGTCCATATGCGTTGTTGTGCACATATTTTAAATTTGATTTTTAAAGATGGACTAGATGTGATTAAGTCGTCAATTGAGAAAGTACGTGATAGTGTTGTGTATTGGTTGGCTTCGCCTAGAAGGATTGAAGAATTTGAAGATAATGCAAGGACACTTGGAATTCACATGAGTAATAAATTGTCTCTTGATTGTCCAACTCAATGGAATTCAACTTTTTTCATGCTAAGAACTACTTTGCAATATAAGTTGGTTTTTTGTCGATGCTCTCTTCGGGATAGACAATACAAACACGAGCCAAACGATAATGAATGGGATCTTTCCCAAGAAGTATGTGAAAGACTTGAACTATTTTTTCAATGCGACTGAGCTGTTTTCTTCAACAAAATATCCTACATCCAATATATGTTTTGCTAAAATATGTGAGATTAAACTGACTTTCTCTACTTGGATAGAGTCTCCCATTTAAAAGATTCAAGATATGACAATTTTAATGATGTCAAAGTTTGAAAAATATTGGTTAGATACACATATTTTGATGGTTGTTGCTTGTATTCTGGATCCGAGGAGTAAATTGAAGTTGATTCAATATTATTTTACACGTTTCTACCCAAGTGAATGGAAAACAAAGTTAGATGAAGTGCGTCAAAAGTTTTATCATTTGTTGAAGGAATACACAAATGATATTTCCAATGCCCCACTGACCACGAGTGACAGAAATATTCTTCGGTCAATGAGTACTATCTATCCTGCAGACTTCACTAGCTTTTGTGAGAGCGACGAATATATAAGCACACAAATGAAATCTGAGCTAGATATGTATTCGAAGGAAAAAATGCTCCCAACAACCATGAATATTGATGTTCTTGCATATTGGAATGGTAACATTAAATATCCCACGTTACGAGCAATTGCAAGAGATTTGTTGGCGATTCCAGTGTCAACAGTTGCTTCAGAGTCTGCGTTTAGTACAAGTGGTAGAATTGTTGGCTCTCATCGGAGTAGGCTTAATGTGGAGATGGTGGAGGCTCTTATATGTGCAAGAAGTTGGTTATCAGGTATTGTTAATAATATTTTGTAAAATCATATAGCTTAATTAGTTGAAAATAAAATATATATTTTACTTAAAATATAATAATTGTACTCTCAATATATTGAGATGATGAGTTTTTCCTAGTTGTAAATGGTAATTGGTTAGAACAAATAGATGTAACATGTATTAACTTTATTTAAATTTGTATATAGAATTACTTAAAATTAATTTTTATTTATCTTATTTTAAAAGGGTAAAAAGAATAGTTTGAAAAGTGAAAATAAATATTAAATTATTAGTTTAAAAGAAAATATATATTTGACTTAAAAAATATAATAAGTGTACTCTCAATATATTGAGATGATGAGTTTTTCCTAATTGTAAATTATAATTGGTTAGAATAAATAGATGTGACATGTATTAGTTTTATCTAAATTTGTGTATAGGATTATTTAAAATTAATTTTTATTTATCTTATTTTAAAAGGGTAAAAAGAATAGTTGAAAAGTGAAAATAAATATTAAATTATGGATTGGATAAAAAAATTAGATAGATTAAAAAAATCCTGAATTTCAAATATGAAATTCGGATCTGGGTTGGGTACCCGTCGGGTCGGAACCGTTAAGTTCGGGTCAATCGTGGGGCCAATTTTTCGGGGCAACTTCGGGTCCGGTTTGGTTCGGGTCCCCCGATACCCAAAAATTTTCCATGCCTGATAATCTACTCTAGTGAGTCGAAACATCTCACGAAGGACTCCTATAGGTAGGCGAACTTCTGCCGCGGCGAACTTTGTGGTTTTGAGGCAGCAACAATTAGATCGAAGCTTCACCGGAAAGATTTGAAGACAAATTTGAGGACAAAGACTGATTTTTTCTTTGATGCTGGACTCTGAAGACACCCGAGAAATGGATGAATGATGATGAAGACGAAGGACTTCGAAGCGACCTCTGTTGCTCTATCTTCAGATGATGAATATCTCTGGGCGGCCATAGCGCCGAGAACTATCGAAAGTCGGAAACGGGCCAAGAGGAAGAAGATGAAGATTTCTTTTATGTTTTGTTATTTCAGTTTCCTCCAGCTTTCCCAGTTTGTTCGTTCGGCCTTTTATTTTTTAAAATAACCTAAAACTTTAATTTCGAATTAATTTATTAATTCGAAATTAAATATGCCTCATTATTATTTTTGTTTTTTTAATTAGACCCTCAAAGTTTCATTTCATTTAATTTTAATCTCAAACTTTAAAAATCCAAAATTAATAATTTTTAAAGTCTTATTTGTTTCCAGATTTTAACGAACAACATTCAAATGATGATTCAAGTGTCCCAGAATTTTCAAATTACTTCAAATTTTCCAAAAAATTCGAAAGTATTATTTTTTTCAAGATATAATTATTTTCTTAAAGTTTTAAGCCCAGTTTGGAAAAAACGAAAATTTTAAGAAGCTATAACTTGAGTTTCATGAGTCGGCTATAACTTGAGTTTCATGAGTCCAAAAATCATGAAATTAAAAATATAACTTCTTAAGAATATTTTCAATGCCCGTAAAATTTTTAGAATTTTAAAACGTCTATTTTCGTAGTATCATATCTAGAGTTCAATCATTCCAAAAATTCCAAAATCAATTACTATGAGTTTATAAAAATATTTTTGACCATCGTGTGGAATTTCAGAAATTTTGGGAATCATTATTGTAAATGACTCATTTTAATGTGTTGTATTTAGAGTTTTCTCAACTCTAAAAAATTCATAAGGGAAATATTCAGGACTTTTGATGAATTTATTTTTCTTTCTTCATTTTAAAGGAATATATTTTTAATCTCTAATTTGAATCCTCATTCTCCTTAATCATGATCATTTTTCCTCAGGAATTGTGCCACAAGCTCTTATTTGCTTTAACCTTGTCTATGCATCATGAATAGGATTAGTCCCTTTTGTAGAATGGTTAAGATTTTCTCACACAAACAAAAGAGTTCTAAACTCAAAACGAAAACGTAACAATCTGTTAGAGTCTCCAAATTAAGGCCTTGGTCCTAGAATAATTCCAGCAACCTTTCTCGGCACCCTCTCTAGGTCCTATTGTGCACATGGGCTAGATTTCTAATTGTTGTTTTAATATTTTTGTTTTGTTTTCCTTTTCTATTTTACAAACCGAATTCTGTTATTTTCTAGTAGTTGTTGTAACCGAATATTCTGGGGCAAGACATCACCTATATAAGGCTGATCTTTCTTTCCTAAGGACCCATGAATGGAATAATGAAGATATGAACTTCACCCCCATTTGTCTATTATTATTTATTATGGACTGTTTGGTATAGACCAACAATATTTCTCTTCTCACCCTTTGTTCTTCTATCCCCTTATCCCAAATTCTCTATTAAAAACCTTCCACTGCCCTTTGATTATAGAATTTCTACCGGTCCTAGAGATCAAGAACTTGATTCTTGAGATCAGGAACCCATAAACACACCTTAAAAAATAAGTCGTAACATAATCCTTTAAACATCAACTAACTGATTACTTAGGAGTATAGACTGTGTGAAGACAAACATATAAGACATAGCTTTGTAGGACCTTTCTTAATATGTAACCAAACACCGGACTCTTAAAACGAGTCTATGATTTTATATTCTTTAGATTCTTTGAGAAGAAGACTATAGTGGTGACTCTAAATTCAATTAAATCGATACATCCGTGAGTGATACAATTTAAAACTTGTACGGGCCAATCAAAAGGACTATGCTAGAGAACTCTATTTTTTGTTCCTCGTCTCTTTTCACTTTTTACGGAATGCAGAGGAAGGTAAGTTAATGGGTTCTTCAACATAGTTTTCCTTAACACACGAAAAACGTTGTTTCATAAAAACAGTGCGTGGATCGAACCTACCATAAAAATCTCTCGTCTCCTATTGTGGGAGCATGTGAGGAAGGTAAAGCATAGGGTTGATAATTTCCAGATCGCACAAACCGCCCTTAATGACGTGATAATTTTTATGAAAACGAATATAAAAATTTCAACTTCAAACTCGAATATTGAATCAGAGGGTGATTAGAAGCTTAGTGAGAGTTGGAGAATAATCCTTAGCTATTATGGAAGCTTCCTAAACGCCTGGATAAGAGCTTTAAGGCTTTACACGAAAATTTTTAAATCTAGAAAGCTTGATGCTTAAATGTCGGATTTTTAAAAAGGTTTAATTGAGGGCTTGAGAGTGAATCTTCTTGCATTCGATTTGTTTAAGGGAATCTATTTATAGTCTTTCCATGTCGGTTCATCAATCAAGTGGATTGGATTAAGTAAAATAGCCATTGATGGAATTTTAGTTGTGATGATGATCATGGGCGTAGAGGAAAGGATCATCAGAGTAGGGTGATCATTTCACCTTTTGAACGAAATTATAAGGTGGAGAAACGACAAAGTTTATCTTTAAAAAAATCAAAGATTGATGTCGTTCTCATTTGTTCGGCGTCGCGAGGAAGACGGCGATACATGGTGAAACAACGTCGTTTTGGGTGAGAAATCGAACGCGGGATGCTCCGTTCACGTTTTGTCTACAATAGGGTGTTTCGTCGCGATTCTACTAACGACACTAAAGCGCGCGTTAGTTTATCATGTGCTTCACGAGCGCACTCTTCATTTGTTGCAGTGGGCGACGCGAATGGCTGCTAGGATGAATATTCAGTGTTCATCTGATGCCTTTGTTATATTATTTTAGTTCTTTCGGATTTTGGCCACACAAAATCACGTTCCTTTTTTAATTTAAAGTTTATTTGAAATTAATTTTTCTTTTGTCCTTTTGGGGTTTTAATCTTAAAAATATAAAAAAATATTTTTAATAAATATGACATATATTTTGTCAATTTAATTTATTTTTTAAGTTTAATAAATATTTTATTTGAGATTAAATGGATACAAAATTTATTCTAAATTATTTATTTTAATTCTTTTTACTTTTTCTAAAATTAATTTGAAATAAAATGATTATAATATTTATCTCAAATTATTTTATTTATTTTTCTTTGTCATTATTTGTAACCTCGGAAAATTCCTTCCGCAACTTAGAATATGTCGAATGACATGTGGCAATACGGGGATCCGGGATGGTTTGAGGTTCGATGCATTTCAACTTTGGTTTGCGTGCCAAAAATATTTTTAAAATAAAATATTTATTTTTAAAATTTTTAATAGTACCTGGTTAGTTTTTAAAATTAACGATGTAGAAATAATTAATTTTGTTCAAATTTTAATAATTTAGGGATCTATGTTAATCAATTGATAATTTGATTTTAAAATCCGGTTTAAATTAATCAAACATAATTAATTTAAAAAAAGATTATTTATTTGAAAACATAATCGCCAAATAATTTTAGAAAAATCAATAAAATGGACGTGTATAAATGTATTTTTTACCAAAGTTTTCTTAAAGTGTTCGTTAGCCAAATAATTTTAGAAAAATCAATAAATTGGACGTGTATAAATGTATTTTTTACCAAAGTTTTCTTAAAGTGTTCGTCGTTATTTGGTTACGCTCAGGAAAGGACTTTCGCGCTATAACCTCCGCACCCGTTGAAATTGTTTTATTTTTTAAACAAAGTTTGACTATCAAAAAAATTATTTATAACGTTTATTTTCTTTAATTATTAGTCAGGGGGTCCTAAACAAAAATAATTTTAAATTACGTAAATAATTGTACAAAATTATTTAGTAGTGCATACGTGCGATTGCGGTTATTTAAGATTAAATATAATACCTAAAAAAGATATCAGAAAAGTATTAGAATTGAAAAATAAATTCCAAATGGGGCATTAGTCAAAATATTTGTTTAGGAAATATCTCCAAAATATTTTAAAATCATTTTCTGACCTCTCGAGATTATTTAAAAATGTATTGGGTTCCAAAATTATAAAAATAATTTTGGGTTTTGATAAATGGAAACCGAAGAGGCCTTAGGAAGAGAGTCATAGGGCTTAAGTCTGTTTTTAGCGGTCGAAGTCTAGATGGGTTTAATCTAGATCGAGGGCGCTCTAAATCGGGACTCGAGATACTCAATTAGAGTACTAGAGTTTTCGACGCCAAGGTTCGAGAGGTTCGGTCCTAAACTATATTTTTCGGTCCTATTTTTGGGAGTCTCAATCCCAGATCAAGATTTCTCGATCATGGGTCCTGGAAGTCTCAGTTCCGGGTCAGACCTCTCGATCCTGGTGAAAACCGTCAATTGGATTTTTTTCGATCCTCACTCAAGAAGACCGATCTTAGGGCTCGGTCTTTACTCAAGAACACCGGTCCTTGGTCTTAGTCCTAGGTCATCCTTCTTGATCCCTAGGTTCAGCCCTAGGTTGATCCTTAGTTTCAGTCCTAGGTCATCCTTCTCGGTCCTTGGTTCTACAAAACTCGGTCCAAGAAGACCGAGTGTTCTTCATTTGGTTCAAAAATTACAAGTTTATAACTTTTTGTATAGATCATGAAAACATAATCGATAAGTTGCTAACAACTCATGGATGTAAGGATCATAACCCCTAATTCTAAACCCGATCAGTCAAGCCCTAAAACGATTGATTTTTCAAAACGATATCTAAGGAAATTTTGGAATATATTCAGTTAGGTCATCTTATAGCCTAATTCTTGTTACAACAGATTCGAAATGATGTTTACAATCGAACTCGACAAGAACTCTTGGAGTGCGCATGAGTTAACTAAAGGCAACCTTGACTTCAACTAAAGAAAAGTTTGGTTTTGGTTCTCCATTTGGAACCCATGACCTACCAAATTCACAGTATTAAAGTTTACAGCATTCTCGAACCAACCCTTGCCTATCATGTAACACCCACGAGTCCAATTCATCCCCTGGAGCCCGATAGTCTTCTAGGAAGCCAATCAAAGAGGACAGGACTTTATGAGGACATAATTCAAAATATGATACACCAATCTAAGCCCATGACCTACAAAAATCTTTCTTATGGATCAAGCTACGACCCTACATAAGCCTTGAGTCATCATTCAACTTCCTTAAGCCATGTTTTCCTTCTTGAAGCCCGATGGTCACTTTGAAGACTATCTGAATGTAACCAAAACTTTGGTGTAAGATATTTTGAGCTACAATGAACCATTGGATGTGTCCTGAGACATCATTCATCGGCGACAAATCTAAAAATCCGTTAGAAGCCAGAAACAAGGCAATGATTCAAGCTGAAGTATGCCTAACTTCAATCATTGAGAAGTTAAGATGTGGTGCACTATTTTGGGAGAACCACATATGTATTTAATTCTAAGGAGGCCACAAATTGTGCTTTATAACAATAAATTGCCCCTAAACTTGTGTGAAGATGTATGAAGATCAAGATCCTTGCTCTGAAATGAGTGTATTGTACTCACTTGATAAGCATCATTTATGAACTTTGTTGGCATTGGGAAACAAATAAACATACTGTAATTAGAAAAAACCAGAATTTAAAGATAAAAAGAATTGGGTCTCTCTCAGACAAATGCCTCGTTTTGTCATCAATGATGAATGGAATGGATTATATATCAGACTCGTCATCGTGTTGATCATCACTGAGAAACCAATAATGAAAAGAAACCAACTTAAAACTAAAGCATGATATCCAGGGATTGGTTTGAATTTGAAGCATAACCCAAGCATCTAGAATATAAACTGAGGCTTTAAATATCAATTTTTATAGATCTGCAACTGTGTAATTAGAAAACATGAAGTCAACTAAAAGGATTGTGTTTCTCTCAGACAAATGCCTCGTTTTGTCATCAAGGTTGAATGGAATGGATTATAAATCAGACTCGTCATCGTTTTGATCATCACTGAGAAACCACAATCTCATAAATTAAATAAAAATGAAAACAAGCTAACTTAAACAAAACAAAATGATCAAATCCATTAATTGGTAAGCATCTAGAGAAAATAAAATGGGGTTTCAAAAACACCACCTTTATTCTTACGATCATACCATGAACGCAAAGAATAGAAAGAACCATTGACGTAAATCAAATTTGGGAAATTGATCGAACAGAGCGCTCATATTCTATGGGTGTATAAAGAGTCTGTCATGCAATTATAGCATTCAGAACGAGGAATTATCTTTTATAATCATCACGCACCAACTAATCAGAATTATCAACAAGAACAAACAAAACTAAGACTAAAAGATGAAAAACAAGAAGCTATATTGGATTGAGACTGGTGAAAGGCGGATCAGTTAGGTTCTCTGGAGTAAGTAGGAATATGGGTTTTTGTTATATAGAGAATAAAGATGACATCTCCCTCCTCTTGTACAGACTCAGGAGCTTCGGTCAGCGGCGATATCTTGATATGGTTTTCTAAAACCCTAATTATTTATTTATACAATAATATGGGCCGGACCCTCTCTTCATGGTCTTTGAGCTAGGGTTAGTATAATATGGGTTTACCCAAATCCAACCTTAACCCAAACCCAAAATATTAATTTGGGTTGGTTAATATGGGTTAGGTTGAGTATGGGTTGTGTTGAGTATGGGTTGAGTTTAATTTGGATTGGGTTAGGGTTACCCAAAATATTTAATATGAATAGAATAAATAGGATTAAATTTGTTCATCTATAATATATATATATATATATATATATATATATATATATATATATATATATATATATATATATATATATTCAAATTTCAAACTTAAAACAAAGGACAAAGTTTGCACTCCAAATAATTGTATATGGCTTTCTGTAATGTCTCCCAAAGGGGAAGGAACAAATGGTTATGCATTTGGATTATTTTTTTATTTATTTAATAATATTTAATTCGGTTCAAAATCTAAGTTAACTAATGATACTGATAAAATTTATTTTTAAGCAGAATAAAACCCTCGGAGAAAGATAAAATACTTTCGGTGATTGTGCTTAGCGACGAATGCGATAAATGCTCTCGCAGTGTTTCGGTGATATAGCTGTCAAGAAAAATTAATGTCACCGAAAGCGTTTATCGCCCTCGGAAATATTTAATTTCTATTATGGAGAGCAAAGTCAATGCTCTAATTGATAATAAGTCTTTCTAAAAAAATATATAATATGAAATCTGAATAATCCAGCAAATATCAAACAAAAATAATACTCCTTTTCTGAAAGGTGAAATCTGAAATCTTCATGTCTTTTTTTTGCAACTTACAGTTTTTCTCCAATTCTCTTGACTTCTTATTCCTGCCATTTGAATCATCACAAACTTTGAAAGTCCCTTTCAATACTCCTATGATGGATAAGGAAGATTTATTCGGCTTAAACATCACTTTAAGTTTCACAAGATTCTCTAATTTCCTTCAATCTCATACCTCATATGCCTTCTGCCATCGTTTCTTTTACTTTGGCCAACTACAATCCTCAAATATCCTCATGGATAGATACATTTTCTTCGTCAATCGGTAATCTCTATCCTAAATCTTTTAGATCTACATGTTCTTATCCAGATTTTAGATAAGTTGCAGGCGACGACGATGATCTGGACAGAGAAGATAAAGAAGACAACGACGATGGTTCTAGTCGATGAACCAGATCCAACAGATACAAACTCTTGCATCAGTTGCAGGAGGCGATGCTGATCAGGATGACGAAGATGAAGAAGGCGACGATGACGGTTCTAGTCGATGAACCAGATCCAGCAGATACAAACTCCTAAATCAGTCGTAGGCGGCGACGATGATTAGGACGGCGAAGATGAAGAAGGCGACGTCGACGGTCGATGAACCATATCCAGTAGATACAAATGAAAACTCTTATTCTTCTTCATCGTCGCAAACTTCAGATTTGTGCATATGGTAATACATATTAGAGATCTATATACAAATTATAAAAGAAATACACTGCATTGTGATCTATTTTTAAAAAACATTTTTTTTATGGACTAGTTTGAAAATTCTGGGACGCTCTTTAAAAATTTTATTTTGAAAACTTGAGGGGAATTAATTTTAATGTTTGAAAATTTTAAATTTAAAAATGAGGCTTTGTAGACAACTCCATATCTTACATTCCCGTCGAATTTGGGAGAGATTGAGAGTTTTTTAATGGGAAGTATGTCATAGGCCTAATTTTTTCAATTTTAATTAATCCTCACGACTAGAGAGTCACCTCCTAATTTTAAAAATTAGGAAATTAAGAGATATGAGTTCGGCGTTTGGTTATGTGTGGGAAAGAGTTTTTTAGACGCTATGTTCCACAACTCCCCTAAGGTCTCTACTAATTAATTTTGGCTTTCTTTAAAATTTCTTAAGCTTTACATTTTAGAATTTTCCATTTTAAACAATTTAAAGAGTTTGCATGAGATAAAAAAGGAATAAACAAAGACGAAAGAAAGCTGAAGCAAATAATCCACACATAAAATTATCGTAAAAATCAAAACTAGGCAAGTTATTAATCAAAAAATAATTGGCCTAAGTCTAGATTAATTTTCAAGAATTTAGTGAATTATTTAAAGGGTCTAAAATTTTATTATTTTTGGGGTTTTTTATTTAAAAAGAATTTTTAAAAAAAGTCCTAAGTTTAAGGAAAATCTTAAATCTAAGCTTGGGCTAAGTTCAATTTTAGTTAGGGTTTAATTTTAATTTTTTTTTTATTTTCTAACCTAGGATCAAACAAGCCACAAACCTCAAATTAAAAATTAAAAAAAAAAAGCAAAAGAAAAAAAAAATAAAAGCAAAAAAGCTGAAGGAAGGCAGCAAGCTTCGGATGGAAAGCGTCATTATCCTCGTTCAGCAGCAGCTGCAGCAGCAGAGCAAGCGTCGCCTGCGAAGCGTCAGTAGGTTGGTTCAGCAGCAGTTGCAGCAGAGGGAGCGTCGTCTGGAAAGCGCTGGTATCCTGGTTCAGCAGCAATTGCAGCAGGGCAAGCGTCGTCTGGAAAACGCCGGATTTTCACCTAATCCTAGCTAACAAACTATTTGGTGATCCAAATGGATCCCAAATTGCATAAAAGTTTCCAGAAAGTCTTACATCCTAATTATAATATCATGCAAATGATGAATTAAACCAAAACAATTTTTTTATATCTTCTCTTTTCCTTTCTTTTAAACCTAATTAGATTATTAATCGTATACACATATAAATCCTAGATCTAATTTTATAAAAAAAAATCAAAACAATTTAAATGGCCAATTCAAGGGCGGATTTTGTTTTTTTAAAAGGGTATAAGAAAACAAAAGTTTATGTTTTTTACTTACTGTTTTTTCTTGTTTTATTTATTTTTTGTTTTGCTTAAAAAAAGATTAATATATACACTATGTACAAGTAGGAATAAAAAATAGACTAAACCAAAACATAATTTATTGTAAACTTATGCAAATATTTGATTTATGCTATAGACGAAATAAACAATAAAAAAATAAATAAAAGTTGTATAGAAGCTTACAATGGGGTTGCTTTCTTTGCAAAGAGGAATGAAAATTCTAAATAAGAGGCTTATGACCCAACAAAACTAGTTGGAGCTCTTGCTTAGATTGTTGAAAGAAAGAGGGCATATTTTTTTAGAGAAAGAAAAAAAAAAGTGCAGCAGAGAAGGTAGAAGGGTCGAGTTTGTTAGGGTGTTAAGAGGAGTATTTATAGGCAAAGCTATGAAACCCTAGAGCCCAAAGGCCCATTTAACACTCTTGACCTTTGTAATGAAAAGTTATTTCAAACATTTACAAATATTTAAAATAATGGAGCAATCTCCACTTACATGTAATCTCAAGTTTTCATCCAATGAGATTTAAGCTTTATTTAATAATGATGTAATACTTGGTCATTTTAATTTTTAATTAAAATAATCACCAAGCCTTCACGCTTCTCTTCAACACACGCGGCTTAATTATTCTTCTTTTGGCAACTTCTTCTTTTATTTTAACGACCTCTTATTTCTTTCTTTAACTTAGGGTGCTTCTCACGATTGTGTAGACACCACACCGTTATATTTTTTATTTTTGCACGTTATCCCCCTTACACACACCCCTTTATCCTACAAAAAATGATTTTGTTAAAAACACAAATAAATAATTTTATTTTTAATTATTCATATTTCTAAGGAACAATTCTAATTAAATAAATAAAATTCTAACTTATTCAAGAAATCAATCGCAAAATCTAATCTAACTAATTTAACAAACCACTCTAACAAACTAATCTAACAACTAATCTAATTAAAAGAAAACAAAATAAACCTAATGAAATTTTATAAAAACGTTAGTATATATTTTGTAAAATAATTTTTTTTATAAATACCCAAGGTAATTAATTAAATAAAACCTTGAATATTCTAAGTATAATAACTTCTCTAAGTGTTGTAACATAGACAAATTACTACCTTAACTTTATTAAAATCCAAAATCAACTATTTTAAAAAACTCAAGTGTTCTAAAAAATAATTAGTTCTTTTTTTATAAATAAATCGTGCAAAGAGCCCGTGAATGAATTCGAGAAATCTATATAGGCTCGGATTTATTAAAAACATAAACTATAAAATTGGGGGGGGGGTTGAAAATGAGTGTCTACAGAATGCCCCTCTTGGACAAAATTTGTAGAAAACACTCGGTTTTAGGAAAATGCGTGTCCAAGCTTGAAAATAGGTACTGCGTTTTGAAAACACCCAACTTATAGTTTATTTTGGATTCTTTAAATGAAAGGAGAACAAACCTGACGAGTCTCTTAGGAGACCCGTGTAATTTACTCTTCATTCTTCAAAAGTCGGTTTACCATCCACTCGCTGATGATTCACCTTTGTTTAGAATATGCATCACTCCTAGTTTATCGATCGTGTAAATTGAGTCTGGTGGTTTCAACCATGTTTCTACACACCTCGCCTAGCCTTTTAATTGTACATGAGTACACATCTTGACTTAGTTTGTTGATTGTGTTTTTATTACTCTTCTCATTGAGCAATTTAATAATCATTTTAATCACAACTCTATTTAGTGATTATTATAGATTTGAGTATTGTTTGTTAGTTTAGCGAAATACCATATAATCACAACTCTACTTAGTGATTATTATAGATTTAAGTATCGTTGATCAGTTTAGCGAAATACTATTTAATCACAACTCTACTTAGCGATTATTATAGATTTAAGTATCGCTGGTCAGTTTAGCGAAATACTATTTAATCATAATTCTGATTAGTAGTTATATAGATTTAAGTGTCGCTGGTTAGTTTAGCGAAATACTATTTAATCACAATTCTGCTTAGTGATTATATAAATCTAAGTATCCTTGGTCAGTTTAGCGAAATATTATTTAATCACAATCCTGCTTAGTGATTATATAAATCTAAGTATCGATGGTCAGTTTAGCGAAATACTATTTAATCACAATTCTGCTTAGTGATTATATAAATCTAAGTATCGCTGGTCAGTTTAGCGAAATACTATTTACTCTCAATTCTGCTTAGTGATTATATAGATTTAAGTATCGTTGGTCAGTTTAGCGAAATACTAGTTAATCACAATTCTGCTTAGTGATTATATATATTTAAGTGTCGATGGTCAGTTTAGCAAAATACTATTTAATCACAATTCTGCTTAGTGATTATATAGATTTAAGTGTCACTGGTCAGTTTAGCGAAATATTATTTAATCAAAATTCTGCTTAGTGATTATATAGATTTGACTGTCACTGGTCAGTTTAGCGAATACTATTTAATTACAATTCTGCTTAGTGATTATATAAATTTGAGTATCGCTGGTCAGTTTAGCGAAATACTATTTAATCACCATTCTACTTAGTGATTATATAGATTTGAGTATCGTTAGTCAGTTTAGAGAAATACTATTTAATCACCATTCTTCTTAGTGATTATATAGATTTGAGTATCGCTAGCCAGTTTAACGAATACTATTTAATCACAATTCTGCTTAGTGATTATATAGCTTTGACTATCGCTGGTCAGTTTAGCGAAATACTATTTAATCACCATTCTTCTTAGTGATTATTATAGATTTAAGTATCGCTGGTCTGTGTAGCGAAATACTTTTTAACCACAATTCTATTCAGTGATTATATAGATTTGAGTATCGCTGGTCAGTTTAGCGAATACTATTTAATCACAATTCTGCTTAGTGATTTAAGTTTGAAGTTAGACTTCCTTAATTTTCAAGGCATTAACGTCTTTTTCAGCGATCTTTGAAATGCTTTCAAGAATCGGTTCCGTACTTTCTTCCTTAGAGTGTGTCGAGAGGAAACCACATGTAACTAATATTCTTCGAGGTTCATGATGTCACTTTTAGGGACTTGTCTTTCGCCGAGACATTTTGCCCTGAGTTATTCGAGGGATTTGTTTGCTCGAATGCTTAATCTTTCAACCATGCACCATGAGGTTGAATCTCGCTTCTCAAATTCGGAGGTCAGTGTGCTTAAGATTCTAAGGCCTTGGGCTCTTTCTATACTCAGGGTATATTTAATAAAATCGGTACATTTTTGTTCTTGCATTCGTAATTTAGACAAGAGTCTAGATGAACAACAAATGGTGATTTCAATATCTCAACCTCTATGAGTATTGTTCTATTTTCTTCGGCCTCTTTTCTTTGTGACCGTGGTGTATCTAATAAATTCAAACACTTTGTTCTTTCTTGGAAATTAGATAGAATCTATATGAACAACAGTATTGTATTTCATATCTCAACCAACACAGTCTTTGTTTGATTAATTTTACTTTACTTGAGGTCTTAGATCTCTTGCACTTGACCTCCAATTGAAACGAGATATCGCCCTTGTTGATGACATGGTTTCGAGTTTGGGCATTTATCTTTTTATGAGCTCCCTCTTAAACATCAGTAGTTTAAGCTTTCGGCTAGGCTCGAGGTAGATCCGTTTGCGAAGCGCTTTACTCGGATCCCACCAATTACATTAGTTCTTCAAGAGATATCCATTGGGGAGAAAGGTATTTTCACGCATCCCTACTTATTTCTTGCACTCTCTCATCAGTTCGCTTAGCACTAAAAAAATTCAGGGGTCTATCTTGTTTTTATCTTCCACAACCGTCACTAGTTTCGACACAAGGGGTTTGATTGTTTAGGATAGAATTGTAATCCCAATTTCTCGTTGGCTTGAACTATGTGGGGATGTATTTTGTCCTAGCTCAAGATTGGGCTTGCTGGGGATTTGAGACCATACTTGTGAAAAGTTGCCTACGTATCTCATAAAAGGAGAAATCAGGTCTGAACGTAGTTCTGAAATTGTATCACGGATAGATCGTGATTCCACATTTCGTTGAGGTTGATTTTTTAGGTTTTTGCTGGAGTTGCAATTGACTTGAATTGTGGAAATTTATTAAGTGTCTGTAGGAGTGGTAATTGACTTAAGCTGGGGAGGTTGTTTAAGTATCTACTGGAGTTGCAATTGATTTAAGATGAAAATCTTTTAAGATCCTAAGCTGCTAGAGAATAAAGTGCTTTAGACATGTGTTAGGCGTTATATTTACTCATTTAAGCCAACTCTATGAGGATCTTTCAATCATTTCATTTTCATTAAATGCCCCTAGTGTCGATACAGGGTTTGATTTTTGAAAATGTTTAGGACTAAGCTCATAAAAGCTGCATACGTATCCCATAGCTAGGGGAATTCAGGTACAACGTAGTTCCATGCACGTTATTTGTGAAAAATATTGTTTTAATTTTTGTGAAAACGTTGAGATCCTAAGTCGAAGAGAAAAATACTTTAGCTTTGGGCGTTGTATTTTCTCAAGTGGGACTTTGTGAGGATCTTGTGCTCATTTTTATTTTAATAAAAATGCACTTAGTGTTGACTAGGAGTTTTTGGTTATGAGTCAACTCAGAGTGTGATTAACTCCCTTTTTGATGTATATATGCAATGGATGTATGCAATGTGATGTGAAATGAAAAGTCTATCAACTTCTTTCGATAATTGATAGTGGTGACCACACCCTAGATGGGCTGCCTGCGTACTCTTGAGAGAGATCAGGTCTGACGTAGTTCACAACTTGTGAAGTTATGAACTTTGATTGTATGGGATTCAATACGCATGCTTTAGACGAAGTATCTTTTGAGCATGTCGACATTGAAGGGTGCTGAGAGTTCTTCTCCGTCCAAAGTGGTCAATCTCATGGCGCCGCCTGAAAAGACCTTCTTGACGAGGTAGGGTCGTTCCCATGTTGTTTGGAATTTCCCTCTAGGGTCTAGTATCCATAAGTTCTTCTTTAGGACTAAATCACCTTTTTGAATGTTCCTAGGTTTCACTTTCTTGTTGAAAGCTCTGGTCATTCTTCTCTTGTATGCTTGCGCATGACATAACGCGTCAAACCTCTTGTCTTCCATAAGAGCTAGTTGGTTGTACCGTGACTTACACCAATCTTCTTCCACTACTTGCGTCTCGAGTAAAAATCTTAGAGTGGGGACTTCAATTTTAATAGGTTGCACTGCATCCATTCCGTAGACCAATGCAAATGACATTTCTTCCGTTGACGTTCGAATGGTTGTTCTATATCCCCATAAGGCATATAGAAGCTTCTCGTGCCAATCCTTGTACGTCTGAGTCATCTTCTTGATGATAGTGATGATGTTCTTGTTGGCTGCCTCTACCGCGCCGTTCGTTTGAGGACGATAAGGTGAAGATTTATGGTGTTCAATCCTGTATTCATCTAGTACTTTGAGTACTTCTCCTCGGAAATGTCCACCATTGTGTGAGATCAAGGCTTGAGGAACTCCATAACGTGCAATAATGTTGTTGCGTATGAACTTGGCAACATGTGATGACATGAGCACCTTGTATGATTGAGCTTCGACCCACTTTGTGAAATAATCGATAGCTACAAAGATGAATTCGTGTCCGTTTGAAGCGTGATGATAGATTTTTCCGATGATATCTATTCCCCATGTCGAGAATGGCCATGGTGAGGTCATATTGTAAAGTAGAGATACTGGGGTGTGCTTTAAGTTTGCGTAAACTTGATATTGATGACACTTCTTAACATATTCTACACATTCTCGTTCCATGTTCTGCCAGTAATAGCCAAAGCGAAGGATCTTCTTAGCGAGTGCTGATCGGTTCATGTTTAGGACACATGTTCCTGCATGTACTTTTTCCATGATTTCTGCTGCTTGAGGTTGGTCGATGCATAGCATGTTCTGACCGTCAAAGGAGTGCCGATATAGCTTTCCTGCGAGTAGCACGTAGTTGGTTGCGTATTGGCGTAGAGATCTCCTCTCTTTCTTCTGGAAATGTGAAGGATACTCTCCATGCTCGACGTACTTCTGTAGAGGTTCGAACCAAGGTTTGGGCGCCACTTCGGTGTTGGCAATCGTCATCTTCTCGAAGTCTCGTTTTTGTTTCTAACGAATCTTCAAAGACTTGATTTTGATTCCTTCTGGGATTTGCGTCATGACTGCTAACGTGGCCAAAGCATCTACAAATCGATTCTGACTTCTCGGAGCATGTGTGAATGTCACATGTTAAAACTTTGTCATTATAGTAGATAAGTGTTGATGGTAAGGTTTGAGATTCTCTCCCTTGACTTGCCATTCACCATTAGCTTGTAAAATGACTAAGTTCGAGTCTCCTACTACTTCTATACATCTTTCTCCTTTTTTATGAGCAACCTTCAAGTTAGAGATACATGATTCATACTCTGCTTCATTGTTCGTCACTTGATATTCGAGCTTGACTGAGATTGGGTTGTATGTTCCCATAGGATCGATGAGTAGTATTCCGATGTCATGGCCTTGTTTTCCTGAAGCTTCATCTAATAATAGCTTCTAGATTGTAGGGTTAATAGTCATCACTTCGTCGTCTAGGAATGCTAACTCCTCGTCGTCATCAACTTCGATTGGTTGGTCTGCGAGAAAATCTGCTACAACGCTCCCCTTGATAGATTTCTGAACTGTGTACACGATGTCGTACTCTGATATCATCATCATCCACTTATCTAATCTCGGAGACAAAAGTGTTTTTTGGAATAAATGATGAATGGGATCGAGTCTTTATACTAACTTGACTGTGTGGACTTGTATGTAATGTATTAACCTCTTAGTGACCCAAGTTAAGGCCCAACACACCTTTTCTATTGGCGAGTAATTAAGTTTGTAGCCTATCATGCGCTTGCTTATGTAGTAGACTACGACTTCCATCTTTTCCCCATTTTCTTGGGCCAGTAGACTACCCATTGCGTTTTTCGTGACTGTTAAGTATAGGATTAGCGGTACACTTGGTCTTGGTGGCATCAGAATAGGAGGATTCTTGAGGTATCCCTTTATCTTCTCGAATGCGTTCTGGAAAGCGTCATCCCAGACGAATCTTTCATTTTTCCTTAAAAGCTTAAACAAAGGATTGCATGTCATAGTCAACTTATTTATGAATCGACTTATATACTGGATCTTGCCTAGAAAGCCTCGCACTTCTTTCTCTCTTCGTGGAGGTGGCATTGCCGTGATCGCTTCTATCTTGCCCGGATCAATCTCAATTCCTCTTTGTGTGATCAGGAAGCCTAGCATTTTTCCTACTGTCACTTCGAATGTGCACTTCTTTGGGTTGAGCCTAAGTTGGAACTTCCTAATGCATTGTAAGAATTTGTCAAGATTTTGGATGTGCCCTTCTCGATCTTTCGATTTGACAATCATATCGTCGACATAGACTTCTACTTCCTTGTGGATCATATCGTGAAGAATCATCGTGGCAACTTGTTGGTACGTTGCTCCTGTGTTCTTCTTCCTAAAAGGCATGACTCGATAACAAAATATTCCGACTTCTGTGATGAACGTCGTCTTCTCCTTGTCTTTTAGAGCCATCAGTACTTGGTTGTAGCCTAAGAATCCGTCCATGAATGATAGGAATTGATGGTCTGCTGCATGATCCACTAACACGTCGATGTGTGATAGTGTGAAGCTATCTTTAGGGCTTGCTTTGTTGAGATCTCGATAGTCTACACCTACTCGGATCTTTTCATCTTATTTTGCGACTGGGACTACATTGGAGATCCACTCTGGGTAATCTACCACTTCAAGGAATCCCGTGTCGAGCTGTTTCTGAACTTCCTCTTTGATCTTGTCCACGATGTCTGCCTTCATTCTTTGGAGCTTCTGCTTCACCGGTTTTGCGTCTTCGTAAAGTGGTATGCGGTGTTGGATGATTTCTAGATCAATACCTGGCATATCTTTATAAGACCATGTAAAAACATCTTTGTTTGCTTTTAAAAGTTTAGTTAGATTTTCTCATTCTAAATCATTTAAATCTTTTCCGATTAAAATAATCTGAGGATCTTCTTCTGTGTTAAGATTTATTTCAATTATTTCTTCTACAGTGGAAAAATTCTCCTCTTGTTTATTTAGATATTGCCTCATCTCATAGGTCATTTCTGATTTAAACGTTTCATAGGAAGACATATAATCGAAAGTTTCTTCTTCATTTTTAAAATCATTGTTCAAAGTGCCCACAGACTTAGAGTTTTTAAAATAATGTTCTGCATGTGAATGAAATTCAGAAATCATAGATTTTAAGTTCGAATTCTTTTTAGCGAATGCATGTTTTGTCAAGTACGGATCTTTCTCCTCACTGTCCGTGACGTCATCAATTGGTTTTAACCTTAGGTACTAGGATGATCTTAGCGTCAATCAGATCTTGAATCTTCTGTTTGAGAGGGAAACAACAATTAGTGGAATGCCCTCTATTCTAGTGATATCCACACCACTCATTTGCGAACTTGCCCATTACTTGTCTCCCGGGTTCTGGTGTTAACGTTTGAATCAACTTCTTCTGCAATAAGTTTGAATCAATAACTTTAGTGAATAATTTAAAAGGTCTAAAATTTTATTATTTTTGGGGTTTTTATTTTAAAAGAATTTAAAAAAAAAGGTCCTAAGTCTAAGGAAAATCTTAAGTCTAAGCTTGGGCTAGGTTCAATTTTAGTTAGGGTTTAATTTTAAATTTTTTATTTTTTAACCTAGGATCAAACAAGCCACAAACCTCAAATTAAAAATTCAAAAAAAATCAAAAGAAAAAAAAATAAACCTAAAGCTATACATAAATATAAAATAAAAGCAAAAAGCTGAAGGAAGGCAGCAAGCGTCGGATGGAAAGCGTCATTATCCTGGTTCAGCAGCAGCTGCAGCAGAGCAAGCGTCGCCTGCGAAGCGTCAGTAGGTTGGTTCAGCAGTAGTTGCAGCAGAGGGAGCGTCGTCTAGAAAGCGTCAGAATCCTGGTTCAGCAGCAATTGCAACAGGGCAAGCGTCGTCTGGAAAACGCCGGGTATTCACCTAATCCTAACTAACAAACTATTTGGTGAATCAAATGGATCCCAAATTGCATAAAAAAATTTCCAAAAAGTCTTACATCCTAATTCTAATATTATGCAAATGATGAATTAAACCAAAACAATTTTTTTTATATCTTCTCTTTTCCTTTCTTTTAAACCTAATTAGATTATTAATCATATACAAGTAAATCCTAGATCTAATTTTATACAAAAAAAAATAAAATAAATCAAAACAATTTAAATGGCCAATTTTGTTTTTTTTAAAGGGTAAAAAAAACAAAAGTTTAAGTTTTTTGCTTACTGTTTTTTCTTGTTTTATTTATTTTTTGTTTTTCTTAAAAAAAGATTAATATATACAATATGTAGAAGTAGGAATAAAAAATAGACTAAATCAAAACAGAATTTATTGTAAACTTATGCAAATATTTGATTTATGCTACAGACGAAATAAATAATAAAATAAATAAATTAAAGTTGTGCAAAGAAGCTTACAATGGGCTGCTTTCTTTGCAAAGAGGAATGAAAATTCTAAACAAGAGGCTTATGACCCAATAAAACTAGTTGGAGATTTTGCTTAGATTCTTGAAAGAAAGAGGACAAATTTTTTTAGAGAAAAAAAATAAAATGTGCAGCTAAGAGAGAAGGTAGAAGGTGAGATTTTTTTAGAGAAAAAAAATAAAATGTGCAGCTAAGAGAGAAGGTAGAAGGTGGTGATGAAGGTCGAGTTTTCTAGGGTGTTAAGAGGAATATTTATAGACAAAGTTATGAAACCCTAGGGCTCAAGACCCATTTAACACACTTGACCGTTGTAAAGAAAACTATTTCAAACATTTAAAAATGTTTAAAATAATGGAGCAATCTCCACTTGACATGTCACTGAATGTCACGTTTTCATCCAATGAGATTTAAGCTTTATTTAATAATGATGAAATACTTTGTCATTTTAATTTTTAATTAAAATAATGACCAAGCCTTCACGCTTCTCTTCAACACACGGCTGAATTATTCAACTTTATTTTAGCAATCTCTTTTTTTTCTTTCTTTGACCTAGGGTGTTTCTCACGATTGTGTAGACACTGTTATCTTTTTTTTTTATTTTTTGAAAGTTATCCCCTTTACACACACCCCTTCATCCTACAAAAAAAAAGATTTTGTTAAAAATACAAATAAATAATTTTATTTTTAATTATTCATATTTCTAAGGAACATTTCTAATTAAATAAATAAAATTCTAACTTATTAAAGAAATCAATCGCAAAATCTAATCTAACTAATTTAACAAACTATTCTAACAAATTAATATAACAACTAATCTAATTAAAAGAAAACAAAATATACGAAATTTTATAAAAACGTTAATATATATTTTATAAAATATTTTTTTTATAAATACCCAAGGTAATTAATTAAATAAAACCTTGAATATTCTAAGTATAATAATTTCTCGAAGTGTTGTAACATAGACAAATTACTACCTTAACTTTGTTAAGAATCCAAAATCAACTATTTTAAAAAACTCAAGTGTTCTAAAAAATAATTAGTTCTTTTTTTAAATATATCGTGAAATAATCCCGTGAACGAATTCGAAAAATATGTATAGGTTCGAATTTATTAAAAACATAAACTATAAAATTGTGGGGGGTGAAAAATGAGTGTCTACATGCATAAATTAAGAAGAGAAAAGATTTGAGAGAGGAAGAAAGTGAGAGAAGAGAGAATGAGGAGGAACTAGGAAGAAAAAGATCAAGTTTGGCAGCTGTAATTAGGACAAAATTTATGTTTTTACCGAGCCAGCATCTACTCTCGGTTATAATCATAATTTTTATTGAGAGAACCCCTTTGCTCTCGGTCATATTAATATCGCCGAAGGATTCTTTTGCTCTCGTCGATCATTCTCAGTAATTGTATATATTTTACTAGTGTGAGGAATGAGATGTTTACTTTTAACTATTTTTTATTATTTACAATTGGTATGAGAGAAAGACTTATTAGAAAGAAAAGCTAACTATAAAAAAATGGGAGGCAACAAAGTCGCGGGTAAGATTCTAGTCTTCCACGATAATTATTATGACCATTGGAGCGAGATATTGAAGAACATATTACGGTCGAAGAATTTTTGGTACTTGGTTGAGAAGAGACTCGATTAACAAGTTGAATGAAGGGTTGTAGATAGGCAACAATAAGAAGATTACAAGGTAACAAATCTTCTTTTCTTATATTTTAATAAAGCAACGTTTGAACAAATATTAGACAAGAGAACATCTAAGATCACAAGAGAGTTTTATTATCTTTGAATTTTGAGGAGTTTAACTAATAAGTTCATTTACATTGTGGTTGTATATGAAGAAGCTAAAGACATTAGAGAGATTGCAGTGGATGAAGTTCAAGGCTCCCTACAAGTACATGAGTAAAAACATCAAAGCATACTTAAGAAATAAGAGCGACTGTTGAGAACTGATGTAAACTATGGAAGAAGAAAGCGAGGAAGAGGCTGAGGGAGACAATATCACTAGTGGGAAAATGACTATTAAAGACGACGAAAACCGTCGTTAAAAGCCTTAATGCTGACGTTAATGATTATTAACGTCGGCGATCAAAGTTGTCGTTCGTCGACGCTACAAAAATCAACGTTAAATATTATTAACCACGGCATTAATGGAGAAAGCCGTGGTTAATAATATAGTACTATTAACCACAACGTTCTCCCAAAGTCGTGGTTAATAGTATTATTAACCACGACTTTGGGAGAATGTCGTGGTTAATAATACTATATTATTAACCACAGCTTTGGATGAAGGTCGTAGTTAATAATATAATATTATTAACTACGGCCTTGGGAGAATTCCGTGGTTAATAATACTATATTATTAATCACAGTTTTGAGAGAACGTCGTGGTTAATAATACTATATTATTAACCACGACTCTGGGAGAATGTCGTGGTTAATAGTACTATATTATTAACCACGGCTTTGAGAGAACGAAGTAGTTAATAATACTATATTATTAATCATGACTTTGGGAAAACGTCGTGTTAATGATTTTAAAAAAAATTAAAAGCAGCGGTTATTTTTTTATTTCACAAAACCTGTTTAAAATTTTTTTATTAGAAAAAAGACAATACGAAAAAAAAGACAATTCATAAATAAAATTAAATCCAAATTCGAAAAATTCTAATATAGTAATACAAAAATCTTAAATCATATCGTAATGTGAATCATTGATTGGGGGAGGAGGGGAATTCCTAGACATGAACGCCTCAAAAGCCTATTGTTGTGCGCGCACCTACGCCTGGATATCGTTAATCCTTTTCTCTTGTGTCTCATTTTGTGCTTCCATCACATGCTGTAGAGTTGCCTTCATTTATTTGAATTCGGCCATCTAGACTATTTCAAGAGTCATTGTTTCTTCAACCATTTTTTGATGGATAAAACATCCGGTTATCGGGTCTTGTTTCCTCGAGGTTGTATTGACTTTTGCAGTCATGAACTATAAAAAAGAGAAAGATGTGAGTGTTTGCAACTGTAACGTAAGTACAATGCAATGCATGTGCACGTAAAATGACACCTAGAGAATGAACATCTCCTTATGATTCATAGGTTAAGAACATATGAGTTATTATACAAAACACCTATAAAGTTTGTTACATGCATATTTCTAACTTCAATTTTTGTCCATTTTTTGAAGTCAATAGTGGCCTTCTTTAGGATGGTCTCGGATTTCATTTTGGTGTATGCATATTCCTCTTATAGGAGCTTTCTCAATGACATTGATTCTACAAAGGGCTGGAGATGTAGATTATTTTTATTGTCAATCATTAAGATGGGCCGAAATTCCTCTATGGTTGGGCACATCTGTCGATCTACCATAAAGTACACTTGGCCAGCAAGGCCCCACCTTCTTTGCATTTGTATAATGAAGGTCTGGTTTATTTTGAAGTTGATAAACCTCATGATGTGAGTCATTCCATAGACTCTAGGGTTCCACTCGTTTTCGTGGAAGTTGTCGATCCAAAGGATCAAGATGACATCACTTAGCATGGACATCTTCTGAGATTGGAAGTTCAAAACATTTTACAAAAATGTGTTTTTTACAAGGAAAAATTCTTTGAGATATTCATTTGTACTATAGATGCATACACATAATACATATATAATAGTCATATAGGGGTTGTAGTGACAAAGTTTAGTTGTTTGGGCACATCAAACAATCAGTTTAGAGAAAGTATCCATGTTTTTTGGCTAAGAGGAATCATAAGAGAGTATCATTCATCTATAGTGGAGGGGGTATACCACCGCCATAAATTAGGAAATATCAACTCAATCGAGAATTTCTCCCACCTCCATAATGCCTACGTCATATTGGATGGCTTATCGCCAAGGGGGGGTCGATCTCATGCATTCTAGTTTTTTCTATCGTAACATCAATCAATTTGTAACAAATTGTCATTCCTTATCGACAATCTTTGTAAATTATTTGTAGAAGTACTGACTCTGATTGTGTACTTCTACAAGCAATGTTAAAGTTATGTACCTTTTATAGGGCCAAACATTTATTTTAATAAAGCCTATATATCTCTTAAGTGTTGTATCTTTTGGGACGTGTCTATTAAGTTGAAAACGTAATACAAACGTTTTTACGAAAGTTAAGTTCATGCTTTCAAGTTAAATAGTTTATTCCCCGGTAGAGTCTCCAGAAAGATGTAACCCCCAGAATAAAAAAACTATGTGGAATGGAATAAAACTTCAACGTATAAACACTTTTGGGCGATTGAAAAAAAGCAAGATTCTTTGTGGATAAGATGGGTACATTCGAGGTTAATGAAGAATGAGTCAAGTGTATGGACGTGCAAGATCAAGATGGAGATGGCATGGTCACTTAAGATGATTCTTAAGCTCAAAAAGTGTTCTAGGCTGTTATTCAATATTCAGTTAGGAGATGGTCGTGGAACCCTATTCTTACATGATCCTTGGTTGAAAATCAGCCTATTGTTCTCAAAGCGGAGTTTGGAAGAGTTCAAATAAGGAGATATTGCCAATATGTCATTATTAGAGATTTAAGGGACGTGGAATGGAACACCCGTCTGAGGCGTATTCCAGAAGGTATAAGAATTATTAACTTCATTTAAACATTGTATACTAACGATACTACTAATTCCCGTGTTTGAATGATTGAGAATCACTAGTAAAAAATACACAATTATCAAGAATTATCGACGAGAACAAAAAAACGCTTTCGGTGAGAATTATCACCGAGGGTAAAGAGGTGCTCTCGGTAATAATTATGATTATAACCGAGAGCAAAGGGTTACTCTCGGTAAAAGAGTTATATTTTACCCTAATAAATAGGGTCGCCCAACTTCCAACTCCTTATTCTCTTATTCTCTCTATTCTCTTCCTCTCTCTTAGCCGGGCCCAACTCCTTTATTCTCTTATTCCTCTCTTATTCTCTTATTCCTCTCTTTATTCTCTTCTTCCTCTCTCTCTCCACACAATATATTATAGATCTACAGCTTTGTTCCTTCATTCCACAATATCGAAAAATGCATCTTCATTCCACAATATCCTCCCCACTTGCTTCATCTTCATCGTTGACAACTTTAGAATATTCTCCATTAATGCCGGTAAGACATTCTCCATTAATGCCGTAAATCTTCGATCTCTCTTCCTTCAAGTAAATCTAGTAACTTCATAACATTATTTCGCTTTGATCTCACTAGATCTGAAAAAGAATAATTTATTTGACGTCATTATAGATCTAAAGAAGTAGAACTTATTGTGAAGCTTTGATCTCTCCATAGACGAGTAAACGAACTGCAGATCTGAAGCTTGGTATACCAGAAAATTCTCATTCTATTTATTATTTTGTACCGGAAAATTTCAACCGTTCTTCTTCATCCTCTTTTAATCTGTTGTTGTAATAAATATATAAATTTCTCAAACCGTTCTTCTTCCTCCTCTTCTTATTTTGTACCAGAAACATTTGTTTGAGTTTCGATCTCTTATTTGTCGGATGTATTTGTTTGAAGTATTTTTGTTTTAGGTGATTGAGTTTGACGATTGGATACAGATTTCAGATTATAGTATTTTTTAGAAAAGTTGATTATCATGGAGAGCATTAATGCTCTCGGTAAAAGAATTTCATTATCTTCGAGAGCTACAAATGCTCTTACAAATACTCTTTTATCTTTCACCGACAATCGTATTATCGAGACGTTCGAGAGAATTTTTCTCCTTCGGTGAATAATATCACCGAGGACATTTTCTCTTTCTCTGAGGGTTTTTGCTCTCCTTAAAAATGAATTTTTTATTAGTGAATGGTGGAAAGCTCAATTCATACCTAACTTAGAGTCTATTCGTGAGAGGGGGAACAATGTGGACTGGTTTTCATGTCGTATGGTCCTCCGAAATTATTCTAAGGCACTAATTCATCTTGTGGTTGTTGTTAGGGAAAGACTCTAAACTAGGGATTGTATCAAGAGGTTCATGGATATTCTAGATTCCATATGGCCATTATTTGGTAGCGAGGAGGAGACGTGTATCATCTTTTTGGTTGTTGTCCATTTACTTTGGAAATATGGTGGAAATTTTCTAAGTTCATGGCTGGTGTTAGTTTTCCAAGGTAGTGGAGTGACATAAAGGAAGTGCTTATTTCAAAGACAAAAGGTGGAAGGTTCCATTCTAATGTGTTCAAGTGTGGCTCTGGTTCCATTGTTTATCATGTTTGGCAAGAACATAATGCTATGGTGTTTTCAAGAGTCCGTTGTAGTATTTATGAGGTGTGGAGAAGCATTACATTCGATTGTAATTCACTCATGCGAACGTGGAGGCGTATTCCCACAAGTTAGCAGAATTAGAACCTATGCCAAGGTTGGAAGATCCCATATGATGAAGTCACTCAATTGGATAATTTATTGCGAGATAAAAGTTATAAGATTGTGTGTTTGGTTTGTAATAATGTAATGAGCTTGTATTTTGAATGTGTGTGTTTTCATTCCTTTTTCATTCCGTTTTTATTTTCTCTATCAAGTCTAGGGTTTGTCTAACTTGATACAAACAATTCATGTCGGTTTATTTCCCTTATTGAGTTTTTAATGAAATGATACTAGGTTGTTTTCCAAAAAATAAAGTTATAATCCTTGGTAAACCCTTGTCCTGGAAAAAGATCTCGGTTCAAGAAATTTTAACATTCGGTATGTGCAGAGTACCAAGGATCTCCCTTCGAGCATTTGTGTGTCAAAAATCTTTTAAATAAAATATTATTTTAAAAGATTTACAAAATGAGCCCTAACGGTTTAAATTAACTATAAGAAATAATTAACTTTTGGATCAAATTTTAAATAATCCTTTAGATTTGAAGTAATCAAATAAAAATTTGATTAAAAAAAACCTTATTTAAATTAATTAAAAATAAATTACTCAAAATATTTTTTATTTGATAAAGAGTCGCCAATTTATTTTTAGTTTAAAATCAAAAAAAATTATACGTATGCAAACATATTTTTAATGAGAGTTTCCAAACTCAAATTTGGAGTTGTTGTTCTTAAACAATAACTCAAGAACCTAAAAACCAATTTTGAAATTTTCCAAACTCAAATTTGGGTTTTTTTATTTAGATTGATTGAGTTTTGCTTCAACAAAAAGTTTGTAAATGATCTTGGGATCGTTTTTCCATCTAGAAATCCAACAACTAGACAGTTAGACACCCTATTTTTACACTCTAGGTATCCAATAAATAACCCGGTCTAGTATAACGCTCAGGCTTGTGTGTTGGGCCGGGAGAACAAAAAGCATAAAAATGTCTTTTGAAAACCGACTCAAAAAATTCTGAAAATAATTATATATATGTCGAATTGCAAGAATACTCGAGTTATGAGTTCCCACATACCTTCAAAATGACCGGCATAATAAATCGTGAACTTTGAGTATAATATTGTTGATGGAGAAAATGTATCAAATGGTCATTTCGGAGCCCATTTATGGGTCAAAACACTATTTTTTATAATGACTCGGTTTCCGGAACTCGCGACATGTTCATATCCTTCGTATTGAAAAATTATGGATTTTGAGTATAATATTGATGTTTGCAACTCTATGCAGAATATATTCAAAATGGAAAAAGATCGAAAAACGAGTAAAACTGACGAGTCAACTCGCAAATCAGCGAATTATCCCGGGTCAACTATGGGTCAACAAGCAAAAGGGTTTGACCGCACATTAGAAATTTCAAATTTTGGTGGAAGGTGATGGATTATTTGAAAATGAGTTATTTAAAAGGGGGAATTATGAACCCTTTGGGGTATCATTAAGCCTTGAATAGGATTTTAAACTTCAAACATTCACCCTAGCTTCAATATTTGTTGGAATCCGATTATATTGATTTTTTTAGAAAGGGGAATAAGTCATCTACAAAAGTTATTTTAGCTTGATTTTACAATGGGGTCCCTTAACTATGAGAAGTATCGACATAAAGCTAATGTATTTAGGTGAAGATCAATCTGGACACCCCTTCACTCAAAAATTCATAACTTGAGTTGTGTTTAATGAATTCGAGTGATTCAAGTTTGGCTAGAAATAAAACCCTTATATACTTCAAATGGAACCAGTCTCAAGCCGTGGTTCAACGTTTATGGCACCTTCCAAGTCGATGCAAGTGAACCTATTCGATACAATTGAACTTATTCTCCAGATTTTTGTTCTAGGAGCTAACTGAAGGCAATCTTCACTTTTTAAATGTATATATTTCTATTTACTCGACCATTTTGGGTTAATAAGATATCATTAGAAATATCTTTGAGTCGCATTTCGAATGGTATCAAGTATGTCTCGTGGTTCGTCGTGTAGCTCACACTAGGTCACCCATAACAAGATCGGTACATGTGGAGACTAGTCACGTTACAGTCATTTTCCTTAGCGATAAAGACTCTATTTGTCAAAACTCAAACATATGATTTATAGGAAAGTCTCATGCCTTTCTAATACCTACTCACTCATTCCGTGAGGAGCCTCGAGTCAAAAGTTATGGATGTTTAAAGTCTCGGATGAAGAAACTATGAGAATACCGAAAATCAAATGAAGATTGAATTTCATAAAATCGTAACATGGTCTAGGATGTATTATTTGAGTTTATTCAAGAAGAGAATTCAAGATCATCGAGTTTGAAATCCACCATAATAAATTCGAGTTCATTGAGTTAAAAACCCCGGTGAGTGTACTAGTTGAAGAAAATGGTGTTAATGGGAGTTTGTTTTTAAAGGATATAAGATTAAAGAAAACAAAAAGGGATTTCACTTTTTTTATTCCCAACATACCCCTCAACGGGATATAAAAAGTGTTTAGTTATTTAGCCTTTGTCATTTCTTGGTCAGTTGGAAAAATAACTGTCAAAGAGGGTAGAGAGTTGTTTTGGCGTGGGTGGACAGATCAGGACAAACCTCATTTTGGCGTGTGGAAGAGCAGATCAATACATAACTCATCTTGGCGTGGAAGAACAGATCAGGACAAAGATCTTTTGGTGTGTGGAAGAGCATATCAATCTAGAAGAGAAGTGACTGATCGCGAGGAGACACCAAATCAAGAATGCACGAAGGCGATTCCGACGAAGATCGCTATTTCTCTAGTGAGCTCTGTTCATTGGTTTGTTCCTTTGTTTTCAACAGTTCAGGTAAGCTTTTCTTGATCCTAGCCTTCGTCTTCAGTTTAGGACGTCGGTTTTGTACACCGACGTCAACTATTTGTTAGATGAATGATATGTTGATTGATTTTACAATTTATTCATAGTTTTCATAGATTTAGTTGATTTCTGGTTCACTTTAGCTACTAAATGTCCTAATTAGGTTTAGTTTAGAACTAGAAAGGGGATAGGTCTCGACTAGCCCTAATCTTAAGTTTGTCGTTGTAGGAAGCGTAAAGTTACAGTCGCCGGAGGAGAGAGTTGTAGATTGGTTCATCAGGTGAGCTTTAAAGTATTTCGCCTTGGTTGTGTAGGCTCGAGTGGAGCTCTAGAAGACGGAGAAGCTTCCAACGTCAACCGTTGAGTGGATTCCTCGATGAACAGACCGTTACAATCGGTAACTGTCGTACGTTTCTTTAGATCCGTAGGGGAATCCTCCTTGATTCCTCTATACTCTATAGGTATGGCAAAATAGAACTAACGGTTCGGATACCCGAAGGAACCGAACCGATCGATTTGGATAGTTTCTTTGATTTTCGGTTCCGGGGCGAAATTGGGGAGGAACCGATCGGTTCGGGTACCCAATGAATAAACTGAGTCCAAAACCGAACCAAAAACAACTTAATAAAAAATTTACTTCTCTCTCTTCGTCTGCTGCACATCTGGTTCCCTCCGTCCACCGCCCAAAGAAGACGTCTGGTGGACCTCTTGTTAGGCTTCGTCCATCATCCAAAGAAGTCGTTCCCTCCGTCAGCCATTTTAATGAGCAATAGTCTTTCACCCATGTCTTGATTGCTGACAAAATCTCAAGACCATTGACAGCATAAGGATAATCCTCTATTAGAAGGCGTTACTAGTAAAATGAGCAATAATCTTTCACCCATGTCTTGAATCCTGTGAGTTACTGAGTTCAATCAAATCTTTCCTATTATCGGTTGATTTGATCTTAAAGGTTGTTGTTAAATATGTTGTTTCTTCTTCTAATGTTTATGTTCAGATTTAAAAGTAAAATGAAAGATGTTGCCTGAGATGATATCTTGCACGTTTTAATCAAACCATTTGACCTTTTCTCGGGATCGAGCTTTTGTGAATCCATTCATTCTTGTTTTGGGGTAAGACTGTATATTATGTTTAAGGTTAAAATTTAAACAAGACGTTGGACTCAAATATCTCTTTCCTTGCTTTCTCTTGCCAATCTGGATGCATGACTAAAATTATCAATGTCCATGTTAATAAGCAAGAAGTAGTTTCATGACCAGTTAGGTAGAATTGTTTGCATTCTTCAATTATCTCATATATTGTCATTCTTATGTGTCTAGTTAGATTGCAAGACAATTTATAATAAGTTATTTGTGCCAGATTGTCCAGTTCTCATTTCATCTTCTTTCCTCTAAACAATAGTTCGAAGCATTGAAGTGATGCTTCTATTTAAATCCTTTCTTCTCAAAATTTGAAACCTGGAATGTACATGGATACCATAGTTTCCATGACTAATCCTAGAAGATCTTTCTGGAGCTTAAGCATCTCTTTTCCTTCATTAGAATTGCTACTTTTGTTGCTTCCAAATGTTGTTGTAAAAATGATGTCCCTAATAAGATTCTAAAACTCTAACCAAACATCTATCTCACCATTAGATCTTCCATCCAAATCAATTTGTCTCCCCCATTGTTCTATCATCTTCCCGCAGCTAGTAGAGAATACGATATCATACCCTATATGCGAAATTAATTAAGACAAGAACACAATTAGTTCCTTCATCTCTTCTATAGGAAGTCTGTAAGGAGTTACTTTGATTCCTTTCTTAACAAAGGCTTTTTGAAGCTGTTTTGGCTTCCACCATATTGAATATAATACTCTTGTAGAAATATACAATAACAATAGTAGAAGAGTAGTGATCAGTACTAGAAACAAGAACATCTGCATGTTTTTCATTTTTGTTTTTTCTTTTGATATTATTGATTGTGATTCATAATTAGGCTTAATCATTTTGCTATATATAAAGTTATCAGTGATTTCTAATAAGCTTATTCTTGCTGACTTTAATCTATTTTTTGGAAAGAAGATATATGTTATTTTAGAATTCTAAGTTTGAATATCACTATTATGTTGCTATAAAGAAAGCATTAGATAGGCTTGTTAGTTTAAATGATTATACATGTTTAAATAACTTGTCAATGTCATAAAGAAATCAGAATATGATTATACATGTTTAAATAGGCTTAATAGTTTAAATTAGTATTATTGTTTTAAATAATTAGAGTGTATTATTTGATAACACAATAAAATCTGTTAGGGAACACTTGAATCGTGTTAAAAATGAAAGAGAAGAGATTAGTGAAGATGCTACTCCAAAAAAAATATAGAAGTAAGATTTGGGAGCATTTCACTAAGGAGAGTATTGAATGGATTCCAAAGCCAAATGTAATTATTATGGTAAATATTTAGGTGATTCTTCGATCAATGGAACTTCACATCTGTTTAAACATCATGGATGATGCAAGAAAGTGCAAAAAGTAGATTTCTTGAAGGAAAACCAAGTTGTTGAGGCTAATTCATTTACTGATGAAGAATTTCGAAGACATGTTGTAATGATGATCCTTTTCCATGACTATCCATTATCTATGTTAGAGCACATCAAGTTTAGAGATTTACTTGAATATGTTCGTCAAAATTCTATGCGATTTTCTTCGAGAAACACTACAAAAAAAGACGTGTTAAAGATTTATGAGGCTGAGAAAGATAGAGTAAAGCTTTTGCTAGAAAGAAATGAATCAAGAATCGCTATCACCACTGACATGTGGACTTGCACATACCAACGAAAATGGTATATGGTTGTGACAACACATTTTATGACGATAAATGGGTGTTGCAAAGTTTTTTATTGAGATTTATCTACGTACCATGTCCACATAAGAGCGAAACTTTGGTCAATGTGTTAACGAATACATTGCTGTAATGGAATTTAAACTTCAAATTGTCAACCATCACCGTTGACAATTTCTTTACAAATGACGTAATGGTTCAAGATATGGTGCGTAGGTTGCACAAAAGTCATTTATTATCTAACGGTGAATATGTCCATATGCGTTGTTGTGCACATATTTTAAATTTGATTTTGAAAGATGGACTATATGTGATTAAGTCGTCAATTGAGAAAGTACGTGATAGTGTTGTGTATTGGTTGGCTTCGCCTAGAAGGATTGAAGAATTTGAAGATAATGCAAGGACACTTGGAATTCACATGAGTAATAAATTGTCTCTTGATTGTCCAACTCAATGGAATTCAACTTTTTCATACTAAGAACTACTTTGCAATATAAGTTGGTTTTTTGTCTATGCTCTCTTCGGGATAGACAATACAAACACGAGCCACACGATAATGAATGAGATCTTTCCCAAGAAGTGTGTGAATGACTTGAACTATTTTTTCAATGCGACTGAGTTGTTTTCTTCAACAAAATATCCTACATCCAATATATGTTTTGCTAAAATATGTAAGATTAAACTGACTTTCTCTACTTGGATAGAGTCTCCTATTGAAAAGATTCAAGATATGACAATTTTAATGATGTCAAAATTTGAAAAATATTGGTTAGATACACATATTTTGATGGTTGTTGCTTGTATTCTGGATCCGAGGAGTAAATTGAAGTTGATTCAATATTATTTTACACGTTTCTACCCAAGTGAATGGAAAACAAAGTTAGATGAAGTGCGTCAAAAGTTTTATCATTTGTTGAAGGAATACACAAATGATATTTCCAATGCCCCACTAACCACGAGTGACAGAAATATTCTTCGGTCAATGAGTACTATCTATCCTGCAGACTTCACTAGCTTTTGTGAGAGCGACGAATATATAAGCACACAAATGAAATCTGAACTAGATATGTATTCGGAGGAAAAATTGCTCCTAACAACCATGAATATTGATGTTCTCGCATATTGGAATGGTAACATTAAATATCCCACGTTACGAGCAATTGTAAGAGATTTGTTGGCGATTCCAGTGTCAACAGTTGCTTCAGAGTCTGCGTTTAGTACAAGTGGTAGAATTGTTGGCTCTCATCGGAATAGGCTTAATGTGGAGATGGTGGAGGCTCTTATATGTGCAAAAAGTTGGTTATCAGGTATTGTTAATAATATTTTGTAAAATCATATAGCTTAATTAGTTGAAAATAAAATATATATTTTACTTAAAATATAATAATTGTACTCTCAATATATTGAGATGATGAGTTTTTCCTAGTTGTAAATGGTAATTGGTTAGAACAAATAGATGTAACATGTATTAACTTTATTTAAATTTGTATATAGAATTACTTAAAATTAATTTTTATTTATCTTATTTTAAAAGGGTAAAAAGAATAGTTTGAAAAGTGAAAATAAATATTAAATTATTAGTTGAAAAGAAAATATATATTTGACTTAAAATATAATAATTGTACTCCCAATATAATGAGATTATGAGTTTTTCCTAATTGTAAATTGTAATTGGTTAGAATAAATAGATGTGACATGTACTAGCTTTATCTAAATTTGTGTATAGGATTATTTAAAATTAATTTTTATTTATCTTATTTTAAAAGGGTAAAAAGAATAGTTGAAAAGTGAAAATAAATATTAAATTATGGATTGAATAAAAAAAATTAGATAGATTAAAAAAAATCCTGAATTTCAAATATAAAATTCGGATCCGGGTCAGGTACCCGTCGGGTCGGAACCGTTAAGTTCGGGTCAATCGTGGGCCCGATTTTTTGGGGCAACTTCGGGTTCGGTTCGGTTCGGGTCCCCCGAGACCCGAAGATTTTTCGTGCCTGATACTCTACTCTAGTGAGTCGAAACATCTCACAAAGGACTCCTGTAGGTAGGCGAACTTCTACAGTGGCGAACTTTGTGGTTTTGAGGCAGCAACAATTAGAACGAAGCTTCGCCGGAATGATTTGAAGACAAATTTGAGGACAAAGACTGCTTTTTTCTTCGATGCTGGACTCTGAAGACACCCGAGAAATGGATGAATGATGAGGAAGACGAAGGACTTCGAAGCAACCTTTGTTGCTCCATCTTCAGATGATGAATATCTCTGGGCGGCCATAGCGCCGAGAACTGTCGAAAGTCGGAAACGGGCCAAGAGGAAGAAGACGAAGATTTCTTTTATGTTTTGTTATTTCAGTTTCATCCAGCTTTCCCAGTTCGTTCGAAAAGGCCTTCGGGCCTTTTATTTTTTAAAATAACCTAAAACTTTAATTTCGAATTAATTTATTAATTCGAAATTAAATATGCCTCTTTATTATTTTTGTTTTTTTAATTAGACCCCCAAAGTTTCATTTCATTTAATTTTAATCTCAAACTTTAAAAATCCAAAATTAATAATTTTTAAAGTCTTATTTGTTTCCAAATTTTAACCAACAACATTCAAATGATGATTCAAGTGTCCCAGAATTTTTAAATTTCTTCAAATTTTCCCAAAAATTCGAAAGTATTATTTTTTTCAAGATATAATTATTTTCTTAAATTTTTAAGCCCAGTTTGGAAAAAACGAAAATTTTAAGAGGCTATAACTTGAGTTTCATGAGTCCAAAAATTATGATATTAAAATTATAACTTCTTAAGAATATTTTCAATGCCCGTAAAATTTTTAGAATTTTAAAACGTCTATTTTCGTAGTATCATATCTAGAGTTCAATCATTCCGAAAATTCCAAAATCAATTACTATGAGTTTATAAAAATATTTTTGACCATCGTGTAGAATTTCAGAAATTTTGGGAATCATTATTGTAAATGACTCATTTTAATGTTTTGTATTTTGAGTTTTCTCAACTCTAAAAAATTCATAAGGGAAACATTCAGGACTTTTGATGAATTTATTTTTCTTTCTTCATTTTAAAGGAATAAATTTTTAATCTCTAATTTGAATCCTCATTCTCCTTAATCATGATCATTTTTCCTCAAGAATTGTCCCACAAGCTCTTATTTTCTTTAACCTTGTCTATGCATCATGAATAGGATTAGTCCCTTTTGTAGAATGGTTAAGATTTTCTCACTCAAACAAAAGAGTTCTAAACTCAAAACGAAAACGTAACAATCTGTTAGAGTCTCCAAATTATGGCCTCGGTCCTAGAATAATTCCAGCAATCTTTCTCGGCACCCTCTCTCGGTCCTATTGTACACATGGGCTAGATTTTAATTGTTGTTTTAATATTTTGTTTTGTTTTCCTTTTCTATTTTACAAACCGAATTCTGTTATTTTCTTGTAGTTGTTGTAACCGAATATTCTAGGGCAAGATATCACCTATATAAGGCTGATCTTTCTTCCTCAAGGACCCATGAATGGAATAATGAAGATTTGAATTTCACCCCATTTGTCTATTATTATTTATTATGGACTGTTTGGTATAGACCAACAATATTTCTCTTCTCACCCTTTGTTCTTCTATCCCCTCATCCCAAATTCTCTATTAAAAACCTACCGCTGCCCTTTGATTATAGAATTTTCACCGATCCTAGAGATCAAGAACCCATAAACACACCTTATGAAATAAGTCGTAACACAATCTTTCAAACATCAACTGACTGATTACTTAGGAGTAGAGACTGTGTGAAGACAAATATATAAGACATAGCTTTGTAGGACTGTTAGGATCGGGGACGCCCTTGGAGGACCGGGGTGTTTCCGGTTTCAGGAAGGGTGGCCGCTTACAACACACACAACTCTTTGGTGATAGTCCGGTTAGAGACTAAAACCGTTCTCAGCACTGCACAAACTGTCACAGACTCTTGAACCGGGTTCAAGGGCGGAAATGTCTGTTTCAGGTTGAAGCAACGTTTGCGACTTTAGATGATGTTTTAGGAGGAGTCGGTTTTGTGGATGTGAGTGACCGGTTTTAGGAGTATGATTGGTTTGAGGTTAGATAATAAAAGCAACGAAAGAACACGAGACAAAAGATTTGTTTATGGATGTTCGGAGCAAACCCTCCTACGTCACCCCTTCTTCTCAGGTTGTGAGAAGGATTTCCACTAACTCTTAGAGTTACAACAATACTGCCGGTCGAGCCCAACTTTGCTACTCGCCGGTTACACCAAACTCACTCTTTGATGTAATACAACAACTCAACACAACAACACACAAAGAGCTTCCAGTTTTAAACACACCGGTTTTACAGTATAGGACTTTATCTCTCTAGAACTTAATGCTTTTCGTAATTCGTAATCTACAACTTTCAGAACTGATGATGCTCACAACTGCATTAAATGAAGACGTTTGATCTTCCTTTTATAGCTGAAAGTATCCAACGGTTACTTTCTCCTCTCTCCTGCGGATTGGTCGATCATTATCACGCATGATGCAGAAAGGTTGCTTGCACGCTTCATTTTCCTTAACACTTAGCAGTCATGCAGGCAGCTCTGAGCAGAAGATGACGTAGCCGGTTTTCAGATTTGGACACGTGTTGGGCATGCACCTCCGGTTGTCAACTTCGGATCAATAAAGCATCATTGCTTTCCTCGCATGCTTCTGATCGGATCCGATCTTCTTTTATTCTTTCAAGACACGTTTCTTTCGTCATGGTACGTCGCTCTTGTAGTTTCAATCTTCTGACTTTTGTTCTGAACCTTCCGGTTTTTGTGTCTTGTGCAGTATAATCCGGTTGGAATGAAAGTTTTTGTCTTGGCTAACCGGTCGCTTGAGAAAGTGAAAACCGGTTCCTCTAATCTTTAACTTGATCACTTGAAACTGGTTTCTTTGAAGTATAGTAGCAACCGGTTTTGATACGCCAACCGGTTCATACGGTTTTGATCTGTACCTGCACATGAAGGTTAACACCTGTTTAGTTCGTCTGGCCGGTTTCAAAAATTAATTTACTTAATTTTTCTATCAATTTCTCCCTTTTTGATTATTTAGAATAAATATTCAAAAATTGTAATGTGTGGCCGGTTTAAAATTAATCTACTTAATTTTTCTATCAATTTCTCCCTTTTTGATTATTTAGAATAAATATTCAAAACATGTAATATATGACTGGTTTTAATAAGTTAGCTTACTAGCCCGTTAGAAAAATTAACTTACTTAATTTTTCTATCAATTTCTCCCTTTTTGATTATTTAGAATAAATATTCAAAACATGTAATATATGGCCGGTTTTGAAAAACATGTGTTCGATTGTTTTTGAAGAAGATGTTTCAAAAGCATGAGTTTGATTGTCTTAGAAGAAAATGTTTCAAAAACATGAGTTTGATTGTCTTAGAAGAAAATGTTTCAAAAACATGAGTTTGATTGTTTTAGAAGATATGTGAGAACCTATCAGAAAAAGCAAAGTAACCAAGTTCTGAAACATAGTAAGGCATAATTGTTTGAAGTAAATAAAGGAAGAGATTAAGGGCTTGGATGGTCCCCCCTTGTGAAGCTCCTTTTCCTTTTCCTTCTCCAACTGTCTTCTCTCTTCTTCTTTTCTTGCTTTCCACTCTCTATCACGTCTTTCGGCATCAATCAGCACTCCGGCCCATACACTTGAGTGACCGGTGCCCTTATTCTTGAACCCAAAGTTGGCACAAACTGGTTTTGGTGGTGGAGGCGGTGGAGTATTAGAGGGTCTGAAGCTTGGAGTTGCGGTTGATCCTTCGGTTGTCCTTCTCTTTCGTTGATTAAGTTCCTCCGGGTCTTCTTCTTCTTTTTCATCAAGCGGTTGCGCATTTATCACGACCGGTAAAGCTATTTTCTGTTCTGCCCGCTTCATTACGTTCTTAACGGCGCTTTGCTTCTTCTTGTTCCTTGTATCCATTGAGTGGGACGATTGAACTGGTTGGAGTTTCTGGATGTTGGCCTGTTCTTCCTTGTTTCATTGTTGGGCAAGCGCGTAGTCTTTGTCTTCGATCTCCTTCTGTAACCGTTCCCTTTCTATCTCTTCCTCTTGCAATTTCTTTACGGTTTCAGCATCCGTTTCGATTTGCGTTTGAGTTGTGCTGACTTGAACCTTGGACATTTCCCCGATTTGAATGGCCATTGCTTGCAGCATGTCCAATAATGGAGCGGTTGCGGTTTGGACGGACTCGGCGATCAAGGCTTTTACTGTTGTCTGCATGGCCGTGTCCATCATGATCTTTAGAGAGTTTGACAGTTTATCTTCAGCCGCTGTAATTCTTTCGTCGGTTACGGTTTTAAAATTTCCAAGGCATGAGTCAACTGTTTCAGCCACCGCTTGCTTAATCTGATCAATTTTTGGAGCTTTGACCGGTTGAGAGGATTCTTGTTCCAGGTTTTTAGTGGTTCCGGATGTCTCTCCGCCTGTATAGAATGGCTCACTTTGATATAAGTCGGGATTGTGGAGTTGGCGTTGGCAAACTTTCCTCCACTGCATGTCAAAACGATCAAGATTTTGAACAAGCTGTTCTCGCACCGCAATAAACCGTTCGGCCATCCTCATTTCAATCGGAGATAGCGACTTTCCTTGAGTTTCTTGAAAGGCATTCTCCACTGCCTGCAACCGAGCGTTTTCAAGGATTACTGCAGCTTTGCTAAAAGCATGTTGAATGAGGTTGGTGTTAGCTAACTGAAGTACCCTCTCTTCCAGCTTGATTAGCCTGTCCCACTGTCTGTTACCACTTAAACCTGGAACCATGTCGGATAACTTGGTTTCGCATCTGAGCTTCACCCACAAGATGTATGGAGTTAACGCATCACTCGCACCTTTGTTCATGTCTTGAATAAGTTCCTCGAAGATCTCATTTTCTTGCTCTGCGGTGTATGAAACCTCGTCTCCGGTTATGGCTTCTTGTTGAGGATCGGTTTGCAGCGTGCCCGTTCCGGTTACCGTTGTGTCTTCTATGAGAATCCCTTTGCCTTTGTTTACTTGAGTGGAACCTTCAAGTGTTGTGGCTGGTTAGATTTCTGAGGCTGTCTTCCCTCCTGCGGAACCGGAAGGTTCCTGTTCTTCAAAATTTCCCTCCTGAGCCGGAGGTATGATTTCTGTTGTATTGGCCGCCCCTTCGACCAGTTGAACTTCTGTCTGATCAGGTATCTCAGCCTGATCAACTGGCCTGCGACGACTTGACACATCGTCCTCTTCAGTTTCCCTTGCAATGTCTTGGATAACATCCTCAATTGCTTTGGAGGTGTTTAAGCCTACGTCGACTAGTACCTCTTCAATTCGCTTACTTGGTGACTTGGAGGTTTCAGAGTGAATGCTTACCTCTGCTCCCTCCTTGGAAACTGACTTGTTTACTTGGCTCCCCGAAGATTTGGTTTGCCTTGGAGAATGAGATGGAACGGGAACGGGGATAACTGTGTTGATGGGGATGGGTTGAAGAACATCTGCGGTTCTTTTCGGTGGATTGTCCGAGGAAAGCGTTTTCTCGGAGTCCGCCGGTTTCTTTGAACATTTCTTCGCTGCTACCTTCTTCCTCCTCTTTGGTTCTGGTGGGGCTTCGGCTTCCACATCTTTTCTTGCCGGTTTCTTCTGTCTGGTTTCTTCTTCAGCCGGAACCGAGGAACTGGCTCCCTTGGACGACTTTGTCCTTGAGGATTTGGGTTTGAACGTTTTCTCCGGTTTTTCGATCATGGACTTGGAGTCAATAATGGTGGAGATCGGAAGCGGTTTGCCTTCACCTAGTTCCACATTGAGGAACTCAAGGATTTTAACGATTTGCATAGTAAAGGCCTGCACCCGGCCATCTTTCTTTATCACCATCTGACAGAATTCTTCATAAATAATGTATCCCCAGTCCACCTTGTCACAGCGGACAATAGCCAACAGCATTCTGAGTTTCAGTTTCGTTAGGTTGTCGAAATTACCTCCCCTTCCTTGGATTGACCGGGCGATGACAGTCACCAACCATCTATATTCCGGTTTTAGCTTACTTCTCCGGCTGTTGTGGATGACCAGATCCTGACCTGAGAGAGATACCACCAACCGGGCAGCATTTGATTCTGCATCGGTTAAGTCAATCTTTAGGTCTGAACCTGTGTTGGGCAGTCCGAGAGCTTCAGAAAAAAGCTCTTCGGTGATGAGAATGGCCTTCCCGTTGACAGTCGCCGAGACCTTCCTCTTCGACAGTGTCGCCGTCGCCAAGAACTCCGTCACCGCCGCCGGATAGATGATGAACGGGCCAGACAGAAACTTTTCCAGCCCAGAATCCCTCAGAAGTTGAAGAACAGCCTTGTTCTTGTCTTCGGCATGTTCATCAATATCTGTGAAATCCACTTGTAACATCCATTGGAATGGAGCTTTGGTTAGATCCATGATGATTTTGTGAAGAAGATATGAAGATCGATGAAGATTGGAGAGATGAACGTTTTGAAGATTTAAAGATTTGAAGATTTGTAGAGAGAGAAAGCACAAGTGTTGAATAGGGTGATATGAACTTATATACATGGCGGTTCTAAGCGGTTTGAAGATGAACCGTCAATTTGATACTTTTGGCGCCAACTTTCCCTCCAAAAGTTACTGCCGTAACTTTCGGCGGTAAAAGCGGAAATTCAATGGGCGGTAAACTTGGGGGGAGGTAAAACCGTGGGCGGTTAATATTTTCAAATTTTCACTTTTGCTCGAAGTTCCGGTTTCACTTGAAGTCTTGTTAACCGAAAGTTTTTAAGTTAACGTTAAGTTTTCGAAAACCGGAAGAAAGGATATGAATAAGAACTGGAGACTTTGGAAATTAACTGTTTCATTAATAAATTGAACATTAGGCGGTTCTGGTCGTACAGCAAAATGACCAGAAACCGGAAAGGAAAAAGAAAAGTAAGAAAATTAGTCTTCTGTGAACCATCCTCCTTCCATCCTCCTTTCATACCACTTTTCAATGGTGTTTTGAGGAAACCGTTCCTCAATTCTTGACACCCACCTATGAATCATGATTATGGTGATGGTGTTGGATGGTCCAACCGGAACACCGGTTCCAAGGTTGCGACGCTTGGACATCAGAAACCGGGTGATTTGAGGAGCGTAACTGATCCTTCCTCTTGCAGCGGTCATGAGCTGCTTCAGTTTGTTGTAGAGGTAGGATGCCCAGTTAATGGCGGAGTTGCGAATGATGGCTATCATAATGTCGAATGCTTCCCGGCTGTAGTTCTGGTTAGGCATCCGGCCTATGATAGACCTTTGGACCAAATCATGAAAGAGTTGGTAGTGAAGAGCGAGATTTTCTTTCTTCCCAAAGTCCTTGATAGGAGTGTAGGAAGAAGAAAAGATCTTGAAAAAGGTTTCCTTAGCCGGTAAGAACGGCGTTGAAAAATCAGAAAAACCTTCGGTCGGAAGGTGAAAGAAGGTGGCGAATTCCTCCTCGGTAAACTGGAAGAATTTGCCGTTGACGATGGTGCGGATGCTGTCATCATCTAAAATGTGACCATTGTTGAAGAATTCACACACCTCCTCTACGAGGATGGTGTCTGAACCCTTAAGAAAGCCTTGCAGCCCAGAATCTATGATATGCTGAAAAATGCAATCATAATAAGCGTTATCCTTGATATCTTCAAAGTCGATAATGAGAGTGTTTCTTAGTTCGGCAGACATGATGATGGAGGTTTGAGAGAGGATTTTTCTTAGCTTTCAAATTTTAGAGAGAATGAGTGCTTGGAGGCGTGTTTTGAAAATGAAAGATTGATCCTCCTTTTATAGCTTGGAATGGATGAGAGCATTTAATGAGGGGATTTGAAAAATCTAGCCGTTTATGTCTAGTCATTAATGTCTTTGTAATTTTCCAAGAGAATAAAGGCATGTCTTGTCTAGTCAAGTCAGGCATGCTTTTTGATAATGAGAATTTGTGTTTCCAAGAGTGATATGATTTATTTTGATATAGCACATTGAATATTTTAGATTTTGACTTGAAAAAGGAAGGAAATCTGATTCATTAATTGAAATACACAAACCGGTAGTACAGCAAAATTACCGGTTTTGTGAAAAGAGATAAAAGGAGAGAAGAGGGAACAGGTTAGACATTTGATGACTCAGCCGCTTGAACGTTTGATGCCTCAGCCGCTTGATTTCTTCTGGCTTTGACAGCTTCCCACCGGTCGATCATCTCTTGTACTCTTTCCTTGGTGAGCACATGCCTTGGATGAAGAGTGACGAAGGGTCCGGAGTGGATGTCCAGACTTGCACAGAAACCGCTCAGCTGAGGAGCGTAGCCGGTTTTGTTGGAAAGGAGCATCTTTTTCAGATTACTGAAGATGATCCAGGACCAGTTAACCGGTGTCCCAACCGTTACAGCGATCATCATCTCGAAGAGCCTTTGAGTGTAATAGTAACTTTTCTCTCTGCACAAGACAGATTTTCCCAGAATCTCGCAGAGAAGCTGGTACTTATGAGAAAGTTGACTTTTGGCACCCCAGGGTTTAACCGGGATATCTGATCCTGAGAACTGGCGACACATTTCTTCCATTGTCACCGGTGAGTATGTTAGGTCGGTTACCCCTTCATTGGGCAGACCGCAGTATACAGAGAAATCCGTCTCGCTGAATAGAAATTTTTTACCGTAAACTTGTGCAACGATGATATCTCGGTGCACTTCCTTTCCGGTTTGAAAGAGTTCTTCGACTACGAGGTAGTCAAGGATGAATCTGTTCTCAAGGAAACTTCTTAGCCCGCTCATTTCTATGGCTAAGAACATTTCCTTGACTTCATGATCTTCATATTGGTAGATTGAATCAAAATTTGCCAATAGGATTTTCTTTGCTAAGGAGTTGGTGTTCATGTTTTTGAGAGAGAGGATTTATCTCAAGAACGATATTTGTGAATAGTGATCTTGTGAAGTTTTGTGAAGGATTGTGGTTGGATTATATAGCCCGGGGTTCGGCTGGTATTAATGAGGTTTTAAGCATGCTTGATGATGTCATCAGCTACTTAATAGACTTAACTTGTTGAAGTAACTATAGTTTATTTCCATGGTAAATCTAATTATTACCAAGATAACAATGATGAATAATATCTATTGACAAGATGTGAGTCTCCCTCTCTTGATGATGGACACATGTCGTCATCTCGATTGTGGTAGACTTGTTTTTATTAATTACAGGCTTCATTTTTCAAAATATGCATGAAAACTCAGTCAGTCATCCCAGGTTAACCGGAAAAGTTCATTCCATCAGACCAGAATGCATTTGTACTAAGCGGTTTTCCATGACCGGTTTTAGTAGGATATTTCTGTTTGTGAAGAAAAGTTGATTAATGTCAACAGTTGTTCAACTTTGAATTTGTCTTATCCACTTCAGCCCGGTTATTTCAACCGTATAGTAAACATACATTTGATTCAAAATTCTGAAGTGATCGGGTATAACCGGAGACTTCCTCCCGGTTAGCATATTTGATTTATTAATGGCCTATTTGAATATGGTTTGAGAAGCTTTAGCTTCTCCCTGAACACATATCTCGGTTTCTTACATGCATACATGATGATTATATCAATTGATTAAGATTAGTAAGACCCAAGATATTTCGAAAGTGAGAGAACTTAGCTTCCTGTAGCGGTTTTGTAAATATATCCGCTACTTGTTGCTCGGTTGAAACATATTCCAGTCGGATGTGTTTCTCCTGAACATGCTCCCGGATGACATGGTGTCGGATGTCGATATGCTTTGTTCTTGAGTGCAACACCGGATTGTATGTAATCGCTATGGCGTTGGTGTTGTCACAAAAGATTGGAGACTCCTTGGCTTCTATTCCGAAATCCCTCAGTTGCTGTTGGATCCAGAGGAGTTGTGCACAGCAGCTTCCAGCCGCTATGTACTCTGCCTCTGCGATTGATGTTGTCACTTGTTAGGATCGGGGACGCCCTTGGAGGACTAGGGTGTTTCCGGTTTCAGGAAGGGTGGTCGCTTACAACACACACAACTCTTTGGTGATAGTCCGGTTAGAGACTAAAACCGTTCTCAGCACTGCACAAACTGTCACAGACTCTTGAACCGGGTTCAAGGGCGGAAATGTCTGTTTCAGGTTGAAGCAACGTTTGCGACTTTAGATGATGTTTTAGGAGGAGTCGGTTTTGTGGATGTGAGTGACCGGTTTTAGGAGTATGATTGGTTAGAGGTTAGATAATAAAAGCAACGAAAGAACACGAGACAAAATATTTGTTTATGGATGTTCGGAGCAAACTCTCCTACGTCACCCCCTTCTTCTCAGGTTATGAGAAGGATTTCCACTAATTATTAGAGTTACAACAATACTGCCGGTCGAGCCCAACTTCGCTACTCGCCGGTTACACCAAACTCACTCTTAGATGTAATACAACAACTCAACACACAACACACAAAGAGCTTCCGGTTTTGACACACCGGTTTTACAGTATAGGACTTTATCTCTCTAGAACTTAATGCTTTTCGTAATTCGTAATCTACAACTTTCAGAACTGATGATGCTCACAACTGCATTAAATGAAGACGTTTGATCTTCCTTTTATAGCTGAAAGTAGCCAACGGTTACTTTCTTCTCTCTCCTGCGGATTGGTCGATCATTATCACGCCTGATGCAGAAAGGTTGCTTGCACGCTTCATTTTCCTTAACACTTGGCAGTCATGCAGGCAGTTCTGAGCAGAAGATGACGTAGCCGGTTTTCAGATTTGGACACGTGTTGGGCATGCACCTCCGGTTGTCAACTTCGGATCAATAAAGCATCATTACTTTCCTCGCATGCTTCTGATCGGATCCGATCTTCTTTTATTTTTCCAAGACACGTTTCTTTCGTCATGGTACGTCGCTCTTGTAGTTTGAATCTTCTGACTTTTGTTCTGAACCTTCCGGTTTTTGTGTCTTGTGCAGTATGATCCGGTTGGAATGAAATTTTTTGTCTTGGCTAACCGGTCGCTTGAGAAAGTGAAAACCGGTTCCTCTGATCTTTAACTTGATCACTTGAAACTGGTTTCTTTGAAGTATAGTAGCAATCGGTTTTGATACGCCAACCGGTTCATACGGTTTTGATCTGTACCTACACATGAAGGTTAACACCTGTTTAGTTCGTTTGGCCGGTTCCAAAAATTAATTTACTTAATTTTTCTATCAAGGACTTTTCTTAATATGTAGTCAAACATCGGACTCTTAAAACGAGTCTATGATTTTCTATTCTTTAGATTATTTGAGAAGAAGACTACATTGGTGACTCTAAATTCAATTAAATCAATACTTACGCGAGTGATACATTTTAAAACTTGTACGGGCCATATGCTAGAGAACTCTATTTTTGGTTCCTCATCTCTTTTCACTTTTTACGGAATGCATAGGAAGGTAAGTCAATGGGTTCTTCAACATAGTTTTCCTTAACACACGAAAAACGTTGTTTCATAAAAACAGTGCGTGAATCGAACCTACCATAAAAATCTCTCGTCTCCTATTGTGGGAGCATGTAGGAAGGTAGAGCATAGGGTTGATAATTTCCAGATCGCATAAACCGCCTTAATGACGTGGTAATTTTTAAGAAAACGAATATAAAAATTTCAACTTCAAACTCGAATATTAATTCAGAGGGTGATTAGAAGCTTAGTGAGAGTTGCAGAATAATCCTTAGCTATTATGGAAAGCTTCCTAAACGCCTGGATAAGAGCTTTAACGCTTTACACGAAAATTTTTAAATCTAGAAAGCTTGATGCTTAAATGTCGGATTTTTAAAAAGGTTTAATTGAGGGCTTGAGATTGAACCTTCTTGTATTCGATTTGTTCAAGGGAAGCTATTTATAGTCTTTCCTGGTCGGTTCATCAATCAAGTGGATTGGATTAAGTAAAATAGTCATTGATGGAATTTTAGTTGTGATGATGATTATGGGCGTAGAGGAAAGGATCATCAGAGTAGGGTGATCATTTCACCTTTTGAACGAAATTATAAGGTGGAGAAACGACAAAGTTTATCTTTAAAAAAATCAAAGATTGATGTCGTTTTCATTTGTTCGTCGTCGCGAGGAAGACGACGATACATGGTGAAACAACGTCGTTTTGGGTGAGAAATCGAACGCGGGATGCTCCGTTCACGTTTTGTCTACAATAGGGTGTTCCGTCGCGATTCTACTAACGACACTAAAGCGCGCGTTAGTTTATCCTGTGCTTCACGAGCGCACTCTTCATTTGTTGCAGTGGGCGACGCGAATGGCTGCTAGGATGAATATTCAGTGTTCATCTGATGCCTTTGTTATATTGTTTTAGTTCTTTCGGATTTTGGCCACACAAAATCACGTTCCTTTTTTAATTTAAGGTTTATTTGAAATTAATTTTTCTTTTATCCTTTTGAGTTTTAATCTAAAAAATATAATTTTTTTTTAATAAACATGACATATATTTTGTCAATTTAATTTATTTTTTGAGTTTAATAAATAATTTATTTGAGATAAAATGGATACAAAATTTATCCTAAATTATTTATTTTAATTCTTTTTATTTTTCTAAAATTAATTTGAAATAAAATGATTACAATATTTATTCCAAAATTATTTTATTTATTTTTCTTTGTCATTATTTGTAACCTCGGAAAATTCCTTCCGCAACTTAGCACATGTCGAATGACATGTGGCAATACGAGGATCTGGTATGGTTCGAGGTTCGATGCATTTCAACTTTGGTTTGCGTGCCAAACATATTTTTAAAATAAAATATTTATTTTTAAAAATTTTAATAGTACCTGGTTAGTTTTTAAAATTAACGATGTAGAAATAATTAATTTTGTTCAAATTTTAATAATTTAGGGATATGTGGTAATCAATTGACAATTTGATTTTGAAATCCGGTTTAAATTAATCAAACATAATTAATTTTAAAAAAAAATTATTTATTTGAAAACATAATCGCCAAATAATTTTAGAAAAATCAATAAAATAGACGTGTATAAATGTATTTTTTACCAAAGTTTCCTTAATGTGTTCGTTATTTGGTTACGCTCAAAAAAGGACTTTCGCGCTATAACCTCCACGCCCGTTGAAATAGTTTTATGTTTTAAACAAAGTCTGACTATCAAAAAATTTATTTATAACATTTATTTTCTTTAATTATTAGTCAGGGGATCCTAAACAAAAATTATTTTAAATTACGTAAATAATTGTACAAAATTATTTAGTAGCAGCGATTGCGGTTATTTAAGATTAAATATAATACCTAAAAAATATATTAGAAAAGTATTAGAATTGAAAAATAAATTCCAAATGGGGCAATAGTCAAAATATTTGTTTAGGAAATATCTCCAAAATATTTTAAAATCATTTTCTGACCTCTCGAGATTATTTAAAAATGTATTGGGGTTCCAAAATTATAAAAATAATTTTGGGTTTTAAAAAAAGGAACCGAAGAGGCCTTAGGAACAGAGTCCTAGGGCTGAAGTCTGTTTTTAGCGGTCAGTCTAGATGAGTTCAATCTAGATCGAGGGCGCTCTAAATCGGGAATCGAGATACTCAATTAGAGGACTTGAGTTTTTGACGCCAAGGTTCGAGAGATTCGGTCCTGAACTAGATTTTTCGATGCTATTTTTGGGAGTCTTAGTCCCAGATCTAGATTTCTCGATCATGGGTCCTGGAAGTCTCGGTTCCAGGTCAGACCTCTCGATCCTAGGTGAAAACCGTCGATTGGATTTTTCTCGATCCTCACTCAAGAAGACCGGTCTTAAGGCTCGATCTTTGCTCAAGAACACTGGTCATTGGTCTTAGTCCTAGGTCATCCTTCTTGGTCCATAGTCTCAGTCCTAGGTTGATCCCTAGTCTCAGTCCTAAGTCATCCTTCTCGGTCCTTGGTTCTACAAAACTCGATCCAAGAAGACCGAGTGTTCGTCCTTTGGTTCAAAAATTACAAGTTTATAACTTTTTGTATAGATCATGAAAACATGATCGATAAGTTGCTAACAACTCATTTGGATGTAAGGATCATAGCCCCTAATTCTAAACCCGATCAATCGAGCCCTAAAACGATTGATTTTTCAAAATGATATCTAAGGAAATTTTGGAATATGTTCAGTTAGATCATCTTATAGCCTAATTCTTGTTCCAACAGGTTCAAAATGATGTTTACAATCTAACTCGACGAGAACTCTTGGAGTACGCATGAGTTAACTAAAGGCAACCTTGACTTCAACTAAAGAAAAGTTCGGTTTTGGTTCTCCATTTGGAACCCATGACCTACCAAATTCACAGTATTAAAGTTTACAACATTCTCGAACCAACCCTTGCCTGTCATGTAACACCCACGAGTCCAATTCATCCCCTGGAGCCCGATGGTCTTCTCGGAAGCCAATCAAAGAGGACAGGACTTTATGAGGACATAATTCAAAATATGATACACCAATCTAAGCCCATGACATACAAAAATCTTTCTTGGATCAAGCTACGACCTGTATAAGCCTTGAGTCATCATTCAACTTCCTTAAGCCATGTTTTCCTTCTTGAAGCCCGATGGTCACTTTGAAGACTATCTGAATGTAACCAAAACTTTGGTGTAAGATATTTTGAGCTACAATGCACCATTGGACGTGTCCTGAGATATCATTCATCAGCGGTCAATCTAAAAATCCTTTAAAAGCCAGAAAGAAGCCAATGGTTCAAGCTGAAGTATGCCTAACTTCAATCATTGAGAATTTAAGATGTGGTGCATTACTTTGGGAGAACCACATATGTATTTAATTCTAAGGAGGTCACAAATTGTGCTTTATAACAATCAATTGCCCATAAACTTGTGTGAAGATGTATGAAGATCAAGATCCATGCTCTGAAATGAGTGTATTGTACTCACTTGATAAGCATCATTTAAGAACTTTGTTGGCATTGGGAAACAAATAAACATAGTACTGTAATTAGAAAAAACCAGAATTTAAAGATAAAAAGAATTGGGTCTCTCTCAGACAAATGCCTCGTTTAGACAGCTTGTTACTTGTTAGCAATTATCAACTAGGAAAGGTATTCTTTAATTGATTCTCTGTGAGGGATTTTTTTCACTCTCATTGCTCCCATACTGTTATTATGTCTAATATTTGTCACAGTGTTGCTCTATTAAGAGCTAAGATAATAAGATTTTTTAATTTGCAATCATTTACTTTGAATTCATCAATTCTATGGCTGACGCCAGAATAATGAAAGTGCCTCATTTCTTCTGGAAAGAGAACTAATTCTTCACAAGAACTTGTCTCCACAAAGAAACATCTTTTGATGTATCTACGGAATGATCACAAATCGTAGCTAAAGACAAAAAGACAATCTTACAACACCACCAATCACATGTGTTTCTTAGAGCATCAACTTTTTCAGCATAACTTTCGACAAATACTTGTAATTAGGAAACATGAAGTTAAAGATAAAAAGAATTGGGCGTCTCTCAGACAAATGCCTCGTTTTGTCATCAATGATGAATGGAATGGATTATAAATCAGACTCGTCATCGTTTTGATCATCACTGAGAAACCACAATCTCATAAATTAAATAAAAATGAAAACAAGCGAAATTACGATCAAAAATAAACTGGGGTTTCAAAAATACCACCTTTATTCTTACGATCATACCATGAACACAAAGAATAGAAAGAACCATTGACGTGAATCAAATTTGGGAAATTGATCGAACAGAGCGCTCATATTCTATGGGTGTATAAAGAGTCTGTCATGCAATTGTAGCATTCAGAACGAGGAATTATCTTTTATAATCATTGCGCCCCAACTATCAACAAAAACATATGAAAATAAGAATAGAAAGATGAAAAACAGGAATTGAAAAGAAAAAAAAGCTAAATCTGCTTGAGACTATGGAGAAAGCGGATCTGATAGGGTTTTTGAAGTAATGAGTTTTTGTTATATAGAGAGTGAAGATGAGCGGCGATAACTTGGGTACTTAATATCGTTTTCTAAAACCCTAATTAATTATTTATCGTTTTCTAAAACCCATATTTTTTCTGGGCCCTCTAAATTTTAAGCCTTTTATTGGTATGCCAGCAGTGTGGCTATTTGTGGCCTTTTAGCCTTAAAATATAGATTAAAATTCAATTATTTAGTTGAAAAGGAAAAAAATAATTATCAATATGATAATTGCTTGTGGTTGGAATTAATTCATTAGATATTTATTAAAATGAATAAAAATTAGAATATAATAGTAATATATTTAAGTAGATGTGTTAATAAAATTAAATATGTCATTAAATTCAAATATATATAATAATAATAATAATGTTTAAATTTAAATTGTTTGAACGGATAGACAAAATTGATACTTATATAAATTAATAATAAAATTATGGTAATTATTTTATTTGTAATGCTAATAATGAAATTGTAAATTGAAATAATTAGTTTTAATGAATTAACTCAAAATAAAATTAACAACTTCCTTTATTATGTCAAATAATCAAACTTATAAGAATTTATTGTTAAATATATAATCATTATGTTATTTAAATAGAAATATTTTAGATAAAACAACTATTTTCAAATTTAATTAATTTTGAATAAATTTTAATTGTTAAAATTTGAGTTTAATTCAAACCTAATATTAATATATTTTTTAAATACATCAATTGTTATTTAAAATTACATAAAAATAAATTGTATGTTTTGAATTGTTTTTGTTTACTTGAAAAAAATATCAAATATATAAATTATAGAGCAAATTATTTGAATGGTACTCCAATTACTTTGATTACATATTTTTAACCCTCAAATTATTTTAAACAAATCTACACTCAAAAGGTTAGAAAATGCCACCAATTGTCATTTTGTCAATTTTTCTTTTACCTAAATATTATATATATAATATATTATTTTTAATCGTTAATTTTAAAAAATAATTAAAAACATCTTAACATCATTTTACTAATAACTTAAAAGTGAGAGAAATTGTCAATTATAAAAGATAGACAAATCATAACTTTAATTACAAGAATCAAACAACCTTAGAGTATTTGATTATAAATAAACAAAAAACAGAGATTACAGACAACTAAAGAATATCAATTCTACTGCTTAACATTCTTGTTCAATTTAGCCAATATCATTTCTTATAATTTCAATCACAATTTATTGTTCTCGCAGCCCACCTACTTTACCTAATCACATGGTTGGATCTATACTACATTATTGGTGATTGAATTGTTGCATTTTATGATGATTGTTTGTGAGCATTGACCTCATTTCCTTGGATTAGTTTCGCACTAGAGGAGGCAACATTAATCTGATAAAATGAATTTTGTTTTGGTTTATTAGGAATTTTACATTTATCTGTACATTTCTTTTCTTTATTTTTGTCTGATTTATTTTGGTCTATTTTCAAAGTTTCCTCTTCACTTTCCTTCACTGCATTCTTATCTCTTCTTTCTTCTAATTTTCCTTACTTTCATTCCTTGATTCTTCCCCTTTTTTCTTCCTCTGATTATTCTTCTTAACCATCCCAATAGAGTTTATTTGGAAATATTCAATCCTATTTTATTACAAGACCCTTTCGAATAAGGGAAAACTCCAGATATTGCGTTGAAGTAAGATTCTTGCTATGACCATTACCTAAACCGGAAATGGGGGAGAGTGATAGCATTCTATAATTCTTCTTTTTCTCTGACTTTCCATCTTTCCTTACCTTTGATTCTTCATTATTCACATCCTATACATTTTCATCTTTAGATTCCTCATTTTGATTTCATGATTCTTCAGTTTCAACTTTTTCATTCTGCTCTTAAACTTTTAGTTTTCCCTATTATTTTTTAATTGTTTTTGCACATTTATTACTAGGATGTTTATAATATTACAGAACGTACATCTGTTTGGCATCCATTCATACATAATATTCATGTATGTGGGTTTGCCTCTTCTGTAGACCACTTCCATCTTTGTTGGTAAATTACTTGTAGGATACACTTCAATGTTTATCCTAGCATATGTGATGTGTTCTCTTTACTCCGTTATTGGGTCCATAAACAATGGTTTCCCCAAGAGACTAGCGAAATGGCTAAGTGATTCTATATTATACATATGAGTTGAATGTTCATTAGTTTGAACCAAATTTAGGTTGTTTCCTTCAATTTGCTGAGTAGGTTCACAATTTCAGACCATTTTCCATTTTCATACAGTTTGACTCAGTATATGTGTGTCCCAATTTCAGAATATTTTCTAGATTTGTTCCTTGCTTGAATTTCAAAAAATAAATATCATAGATATTTGGTGATACCTTTTCTAGCCCTATATGTTCACATTACTTTAACAAAGCATCCTTAGTGACTAGGAAAGATACAAGATTCGTACCTATGTAGTTTCCAACAACTACAATTTCCCATTTTTTTATGCTTTTTTTCCCTACTTTTGTAGGTAATTTAAACTTAAAAGGTGATTTAAGAACCTCAACTTCTGGTTTAAAATCTCTCAGATAAGTTTTACCTTTATATTTCTCCTAATCTTCAGCTTTCGGTCCTACATTTTCTTTTAGATTTTATTAACTTTTCAACTGGAATTACTTATGATAGTGAATTTCTTAGTTTTTGGGAACTTTATAAGCTCCTTCAGTGTTTTTATAGACCATCTAACTATTTTCTTGTATTCCTCCTATTTTAGTAAGTTCTAATCCCGAAGATGGTGAATATTGAATTTTACAATACACTAGTGAAAATTAAGGTTTTAAGGACGACATTAGTGGTCCTTAAAGCCCGCAAAACTGTTGGTATTAAAACATATCCGACGGATATTGAAACCGTCAGCATCTCTCGGTATTACCTATGTCGGTAAAAAGGAAAGTGTTTTTCCGACAGTGTTCCAGAAACTTTCGTGTAAAATGGACAAGGCAATACCAAAAGTTTTGGCTAAAACTGTCAAAAGGTAGCTTAGGTAGTACCAACAGTTTTAGCTAAAACTGTCGACAGATAGCTTAGGCAACACCAATAGTTTTAGCTAAGACTGTTGGCAGGTAACTAAAGCAATATACCCACAGCTTTAACTAAAAACTGTCAGTCGTCTTTTTTATAATTTTTTTTTTTACATTTTCCATTCTCCAATCCCTGTTCATACCAAATATCAGCAATTATCAATCAAAACATATGTAGTAAAAATAAAACTTTCATAACAAAAATAAGTTCCATAATACGCAAAATGTATCTAGTTCACTGAACATACATGTCTTCATAAAAACTATTAATGCGAAGGTGAGGGTGGGAAATGTGACATTAAGAATCAGATAAGTCTTCACAACTTCTCTAATCTCATAATTAGAGTTCACACATTTTACACAAGGACACGCTAATTTTGCTCTTCCTGTACTAGTCTCTGCATAATCTAAAAACTTGTCAACCTCATATGTTGGATGATCTCGATGCAAAATCATCCATGTTTTCTCGGGTACTTGGATTCTAATAATTTAATCACAAAATACTATCAAAACACTTAATAGTAAAATACACATCATCTATGAAGAGACTTTTTTTTATACAGAGATAGACATCAATAAAAGGCTTGTAATTTTATACTCAACATGATTTCCAAAGTTCACCAAGTTTTTATCAGCTTTACAAATTAACCGAGACGTTTGAGAGAGATCAATCTAACCATCTTAATTAAGCAACATAATTATTCTTCCTCCTTCGGTGAGTTTTCTGGTGTCTTCAGAATTGTAAATGAGTTTTTGTTATATAGAGGGTGAAGATGAGCGGCGATAACTTGGGTACTTAATATCGTTTTCTAAAACCCTAATTAATTATTTATTTATTTATATAATATAATATAGCCCATATTTTTTCTGGGCCCTCTAAATTTTAAGCCTTTTATTGGTATGCCAGCAGTGTGGCTATTTGGCCTTTTAGCCTTTTAAATATATATTAAAATTCAATTATTTAGTTGAAAAGGAAAAAAATAATTATCAATATGATAATTGTTTGTGGTTGGAATTAATTCATTAGATATTTATTAAAATGAATAAAAATAAGAATATAATAGTAATATATTTAAGTAAATGTGTTAATAAAATTAAATATGACATTAAATTCAAATATATATATATAATAATAATGTTTATATTTAAAGTGTTCGAATTACCGATAGACAAAATTGATACTGGTATAAATTAATAATAAAATTATGGTAATTATTTTATTTGTAATGCTAATAATGAAATTTTAAATTAAAATAATTAATTTTAATGAATTAACTCAAAATAAAATTAACAACTTCCTTTATTATGTCAAATAATCAAACTTATAATAACTAAGAATTTAGTGTTAAATATATAATCATTATATTATTTAAATAGAATTATTTTAGATAAAAAAAAACTATTTTCAAATTTAATTAATTTTGAATTTATTTTAATCGGTAAAATTTGAGTTTAATTCAAATCTAATAGTAATATTAAATACATCTTATATCAATTGTTATTTAAAATTACATAAAAATAAATGGTATAAGTTTGAATTGTTTTGTGTACTTGAAAAAAATATCAAATATATAAATTATAGGGCAAATTACTTTGATTACATATTTTTAACCCTCAAATTATTTTAAACACATCTCCACTTAAAATGTTAGAAAATGCCACCAATTGTCATTACCAATTGTCATTATGTCAATTTTTCTGTATCACGTGCATCTCCACGAGTAATAATATAAAAAACCGTGTAAAAAATATTACGGTAAAAATGTTTATGAGCGGATAAACTCACAATCTGATCAAAGTATCCTTTTACTCTCACATATTGTTAGGTTGTAAGTTCGAACCATACCTATAACATTTTTTATTTTATTTTTAACCGTTTTAAGTTTATGGGCGGGTCAACCCACAATCCGACCCAAGTATCAATTTACTTTCAGATATATATCCAAATTAACTACAGCTCTCGACCCGACAATCCAGACACTTTGAAAATTAAGAATCATTTTATATATATAGATTTTTCTGTTATGTTTAGCATCTCTACCTAAATATTATATATATAATATATTATTTTTAATCGTTAATTTTTTAAGAAAAATTGAAAAACATATTAACATCATTTCACTAATAACTCAAAAGTGGGAGAAATTGTCAATTATAAAAGATAGACAATCATAACTTTGATTACAAGAATCAAACAACCTTAGAGTATTTTGATTATAAACAAACAAGAAACAGAGATTACAGGCAACTAAAGAATACCAATTCTACTACTTAACATTCTTGTTCAATTTAGCCAATATCATTTCTTATAATTTCAATCACAATCTACTGCTCTCGCAGCCTACCTATTTTACCTAATCACATGTTTGGCTCTATGCTACATTATTGGTGATTGAACTGTTGCATTTTATGATGATTGTTTGTGAGCTTTGACCTTTTTCCCTTGGATTTATTTCACTCTAGAGGAGCCAACATTAATCTGATAAAAAGAATTTTGTTTCGGTATATTAGGAATTTTACATTTATCTTCACATTCCTTTGCTTCATTTTTGTCTGATTTGTTTTGGTATGCTTTCAAAATTTCCTATTCACTTTCCTTCACTACATTCTTATTTATTCTTTCCTCTGATTTTCCTTACTTTCATTCTTTGATTCTTCCCCTTTATTCTTCCTCTAATTCTTCTTCTTTACCATCCTAATAGAGTTTATTTGGAAATATTCAATCCTATTTTATTGCAAGACCCTTTCGAATAAGGGAAAACTCTAGATATTGCTTTGAAGTAAGATTCTTGCTTTGACCATTTCCTAAACCGGAAACGGTGGAGAGTGATAGTATCCTATAATTCTTCTTTCTCTCTGATTCTCCATCTTTCATTTCCCTTGATTCATCATTATTCACATCCTCTACATCTCCATCTTTAGATTCCTCATTTTGATTTCATGATTCTTTAGTTTCACCTTTCTTATTCTACTCTTAAACTTTTAGTTTTCCCTGTTGTTTTTTAATTATTTTTGCACATTTATTACTAGGTTGTTCTAAATTATTACTGAACGTAATTTGTTTGTCATCCATTTATACGTAATATTAATGTATGTGGGTTTGCCTCTTCTGTCAACCACTGTCATCTTTGTTGGTAAAGTACTTAGGTAATACTAACAGTTTTAGCTAAAACTGTCGGCAGGTAGCTTAGGCAACACCAACAGTTTTAGTTAAAATTGTCGGCAGGTAACTAAAACAATACCAACAACTTTAACTAAAAACTGTCGGTCGTCTTTTTAAAAAAAATATATATTTACTTTTTTCATTCCCCAATCCCTGTTCATACCAAATATCAACAATTATCAATCAAAACATATGTAGTAAAAATAAAACTTTCATAACAAAAATAAGATCCATAATACGCAAAATGTATCTAGTTCACTTAACATACATGTCTTCATAAAAACTACTAATCTGAAGGTAAGAGTGGAAAATGTGACATTCAGAATCAGATGAATCTTCACAACTTCTCTAATCTCATTATTAAATTTCACACATTTAACACAAGGACACGTTAATTTCTCTCTTTCTGTACTAGTCTCTACATAATCTAAGAACTTGTCAACCTCATATTTTGGATGATCTCGATGCAAATCATTCATGTTTTCTCAGGTACTTGCATTCTAATAATTTAACCACTTTACAAATTAACCGAGAAGTTTGAGATCAATCAATCTAACCTTCTTAATTAAGAAGAAAAATTATTCTTCCACCTTCGGTGAGTTTTCTAGTGTCTTCAGAACTGCAAATGAAGAATATATATCTAATTAAAATACTAATTTGAAACCTCATTATAGATCAGAAACCGTTAGTAAATTCCTTTTGGAAATACTCTCTATCTGATTCATCTTCCTCCACATTCTCGGTAACAGCATTTACAAGTTGACGTCCAATTGATCTCTTATCACCGTGAAAATACCAAGAACCATAATTTTGTCTTATGCCGTATACAATTAGATGAGATCTAACCACTCTCTTATTCTCATATACTCGATTTGCACACCTTACACAAGGACATGCAATCGATGACCTACCCGTAGACCTTTCAGCAAATTCTATGAATTTGTCAACCCCCTCACTATATTTAGGATCGGTACGAAGTATAGTCATCCATGTTTTGTCTGGGATTTCCATCTAACCTAACATACAAATTAATAATCCAACAACCTAACATCAATAATGAAACATACAAATCATTTATTCATCTACTAATCCAAACATGCAATAATCTAACATACAAAATATCTAACTTAATCTACCAATCCAATAATCTAACATACAAATTATCCAATAACCTAACATACAAATTATCATTGAATATTATCTAACCTAACATACAAATTATCCACTAACCTAACATACAAATTATCCACTAACCTAACATACATATTATTCACTAACCTAACATACAAATTATCCACTAACCTAACATACAAATTATCCACTAACCTAACATACAAATTTTCCACTAACCTAACATACAAATTATCCACTAATCTAACATGAATAATCTACTAACAATCTAACATTGATTGTAAATAAGAACTAACCTGAATTTTGAAGTGTAAACAACAATCCGCGGCAGCAAAAACAATGGGAATTTCAAACAGCAAGCTATGAAATTTATGCAACCTGATTCAACAAAATATTCCAAATATATAAAATTTCTAACATTGATTGTAAATTTTACAACCAGGATACTTTAAATTTCATGAATCAAAATCATCAAGACAACAACCTCCACCTTACAACGGGAAAGCAAAAGAAACCCATTAATGGAGTACTAGTTAAAGTAAAGTTGACGAATATGTATTTATATAATTATACTGAATATATAATTAATTACACATCTACCCGTGTACTAACCTCCCAACTAATTCTTAATGGATGCAATCAGTCTATGATATATATTTATATATAGCATTACCCCAAGAAAATAAAGCATAAATTTGAAGAAAAGAAAATAAAGAACAAGTATTGTTGCTATTTTTAATCATTAAAGAATCAAGATTCATTCAAAGCAGCACATCAAGACTTTTATCATTTGAATGAATACCAATATAGTATATATAATAACTAGGAATTTTCAAAATTTGTTCTCACAGTTTGTAACATTTATATATAATAACATTTATGAACTCAACTTTCAAAGTATTCTAAAATAACAGCAGCATTTCTTGTTAGGCCCATGTTCTAACAGTTTGTAACTCAACCAATATTACAATTCAGTTTTGTATCTTCTTCAATAATTTTCAGAATTATTCAAAGCATAGTCACAAAACAATCCTATATTAGTTGTGGGTAAACACAAAACAATCCTATATTCCAAACAATCCTATATTCCAAACAATCCTATATATCTAGAGAAATGCTAACCCAAGAATAACAATCAAAAACAGAGTATGAACATACCTAGAGAAATGATCCAAAACCAGTCTGTTGTAGTAGACTATGTTGAGGTAAACTGGCCTGAATCTAATTCGAAACAAATATTAAGAAATCCTAAATCAGAATCTAATAAATATTGTCAAATGTACACAAATATTAATACATTGGAGGGAGAAGAGAGTTTAACCTGATTTGGTTTGATCGGCGGTGGGCAGCGAATCGGCGGATATTGGAGGGAGAAGATATTGGAGCGAATCGGCGATAGAACGACGATATTGGAGGGCAGAAGATATTGGCAGCGAATGGCGGATATCGGAGGGAGAAGATATTGGAGCGAATCGGCGATATTGGAGATGATCGGCGATATTGATCGGTGGATGAAGAAAAGGGAAGAAAACTTACCTGGCGGCGACTTCAACAGACGGCGGCGACTTCAACACACGGGCGACGGCGCTGATCGGGAAGAAGAGGAGAAAGCGTGGAGGAAGAAAAGAAAAGAATGAAAAGAAAGAAGAAGCCATTCGCGGGTTTATTACAGACAATCTGTAACGGCTATATAAAACCGTTACAAATAGTCAACCGTCTTTTCGTCTTCTTTTTCATTATCTGTAACGGTTTCTCAATAACCGTTACAGATATGTTATTAGTAACGGTGTTGGAAGAAAGCCGTTACTGATAACCTTCTACAATAACGGTAACTTAAGCCTTATCTGTAACGGTTAATAAGATGACCGTTACAGATATTGGGTAGTATAGAAGAAAAGACGGCTCATTATCTGTAACGGTTTCTCAATAACCGTTACAGATAGGATATTAATAACGGTTTATGTTCCAAACCGTTACTAATAGCTCACGCAAAGATAAGTAACTGAAGTCTTATCTGTAACGGTTATAGTAAAAAACCGTTACAGATACTAGCAAAGAAGATTAAAGAGCGGTTCACTATCTGTAACGGTTATAGTAAAAACCGTTACAGATAATCCTTCAGTAATGGTACATTGGTAAAACCGTTACTGATATCCTATATTAAAAACTTTAACTGCAGCCTTATCTGTAACGGTTTATATAACCGTTACTAATGAACTAATAATAGTAACAGTTTAATATAGCCGTTACTAATAAAAACTATTAGTAAGGGCGTTCGAGCGCCGTTACTAGCAGTCGTTACAGAAGACCTATTTTCTACTAGTGTATCTAATTAAAATACTAATTTGAAACTTCATTATAGATCAGAAACCGTTAGTAAATTCCTTTTGGAAATACTCTCTATTTTGTCAAGAATCTCATTTATATGGATGTGAATCCTGATGAGATCAAGTTTGCAAAAAAAAAAAAACTTAGTTAGTCAAAATTTTGATCAAGATTTCTGACCATAAAATTTCAAAATTTTGATCTAGAAAACAAACCATCACATCTAGAGGAGGTTGACATCTGTGTACCCTTTTTGATTTTGCTAAAGAATCACATATAGAAAGTAATGAAATTTATCAAAGGATAAGAAGAACCCTTTTTTTTCATAAAAGACAAGGATAACCAAAATGGCATGTTAGTTTAAGCATATTCAAACATATAGATACATTAACACTTGAAATTCCAAGTGCCTAAAAGGAGGAGGAATCAACAGAAAACAGACATAGCGAGATCGGATCAAATTCGGATAAACATAAGATTAGCGAGATCGGATCCAATTCGGATAAACATAAGATTAATTAAATCATAGATTATCAAATTTCATAGAATAGATAGCAGCAGAGGACATCAATGTATCATACTCTCATTGCAAACCAGTAATAGTTTTTGAATAAAATATTATTCAAGTTCTTTGGAACATATCAGCAATATTTGACACAAGTCAAGATTCTTAAATCATAGATTATCAAATTTCATAGAATAGATAGCAGCAGAGGACATCAATGTATCATACTCTCATTGCAAACCAGTAATAGTTTTTGAATAAAACATTATTCAAGTTCTTTGGAACATATCAGCAATATTTGACACAAGTCAAGATGAAAACATTGAGAGATCGAAAAAAAAATCCTAAATATTTAGAAGATTATTTTAAAGATAAAAGCAACAAATAGACAAGTTGATTTTTTTTTGGCCTGAGTATGGCAGAAACAGGACTCGAAACAAAAGACAATCTTAGAAAACAATTTATGCAAGAAAGAAAACAATAAATATAAATTAATAAAATTCTTTTACAATTTTGAAAAGAAGACAATTTATGTAAGAAAGTTGCTGACGGATAGAAATGGAAAGTAGGTGACTAAAGCTTAATTTCCAATTCACTCATGACTTCCATTCTCTAATTAGGACTAGTTAGCTACATTCCCCCGGTCCACGCAATACAGGTGTATGACTTTTGAGTACTAATTTTATCTTAAATTATGGTAAATTTGGTATTTGTTTGTCTTAATTCATATGCAAAATGGAATATATTTTATTAGAACATTCACAATTTTGATAAAATATTATGCTCATATAACTTAAAATATGACTTCTACTTTTTCTTATTTCTTCCATAACCAATGCAATTAACTGTTTTGTTGACTGTTTTTACTCAAATTCTCATTTGAGAAAAAGGAAAGTAATACACGTTGTTTCTATCACAAAAGGGAATGCATGAAATTTGTTATTATTTTAACTGATAATTATGCAAGATCATGACCACTCTACTCTATATATAGAGAGATAAACCACCTACAAGCATCAACAATGCAACAACTGAATTATATGATAAAACATGTAAATCATCTAAAAGCATCAACAATCCAGTTCAACCACTGATTACGATAAAACATATAAATCATCAAAGCAAATGTCTCAACATTTATTATAATAATACATGTGAAAAAATCCCAACTTATGTAAGTAAAATTAACTCTTCTTGCCTTTTTTTTTTTTGTAGGAATGGCACTTGCGATTATGCATACAATTCAGTCTGAAATCTGGTCTTCATCACCTTTTGCATTCTCTCTCAATGATGCAGCACTAAGTGAAAACCTCAAATGTTAAATAATTGTCATTAAACTCAAAGCCAAATGTTTAATATATTATTGCAGGGCCACTGCATAACTCAATAGGACCCATTGTATAACAAAAAAAATGCAAGATTGTGTGATTAACAAATAAATATCCCCAAAACACTAATCAATCAAGAATACAAATTAATATTTCAAGAAAGGATTCAGTGATGACAGTGAGGGTAAATTTATTCAATTGAAACAATGTTATGGTTAAAATTTCTAAACCTGCAAACATCTTGGAAAAACTCATCAGCACTAACACGTGGCTCACGAGATGAATGAATTTCTAAATCTTGATTTTTTCAATATCAAAAATTAAAAGTTTTCATACATTGATACCAAATTTATTTGACATGGAGAAAACAAATCATACTAATTACAGAATATATATTGTCCTAGAGATTTGGTAAGTATTGATAACAGTGGTTGTTTAAGAACAAGTATAAACCAAAAGAAAATGTACTAACAGACAGTTCAATGGTTGAAACATTGAAAATTTGATTCTGTATGTAAATAAGACGCCAAAATCATTCAGCTCTATCGCACACTAAGTAATTTCTTAAAATATAAAATACACAATGAGAAAATCACTGATCAATAGCAGCAAAGTGCGAAACAGATAGATAGCAAGGTTCATAGACTAAATTTCTCGAGTGATTTCGACTGTTAAAATGAGTGCGCCTACACATTGAAAATCATAAAGGAAGAAGTGGATTATAAATGTTAGTTCCAATCAAAAGAATCTAATTCTATTTTATATTTTTATTAAAAGAAACTAAATTAATCTATTTTTTTAATGGGAAGAATGCCATTTTTTAAAATTGAATAGAAATGTCAAATTTGTTTATTAAGTTGTAAAATTTTATTTATATTTAAAACTTTATCAAAAAGTGTTTAATTTATTAAAATTAACAGAAATATTTAACTCCGTTAAAATTTCATTCAACTGTCATATCTTGTCATATTCACATTCTTTTAATTTATAATATTTTTGTAGTGAAATATTTCATTTCAAACTAACTTTATCATAAAAAAAAGAATAATAATAATTACTTCCGTAAAATATATTAATTCTTTATTTTGTGAACGTGTTTGGAAGTATGTTACAAGAAAATTAGGGTTATTTCAGTTGATTAAAATTAAATTCGATTGAAATAGATTGAAACATGGCCAGAAATGGATTGGCATGTCTATAACAACATCATTGTTCATCAATTCATATTTATAAATTCAAGCCATAAGGAACTTAGATATAACTAAGAACATCAATCTCATTTTCCACATCAACCAAAAACAGACAGATCATATTGACGAGGATTCCGACAAACTTTTCCGAATCGGGTCGTCCGATGACCTTGAATGTGATGGCTTCATGAACGATTGACTTTTGGATCTCAATCGTGCTGGCAAAGAAAGGAACTGTGGTCTTTAATTTGGAAACAGAGTTTGAATCAGGTTTATGGAGATCGATTAATCGTATGCACGTTTGGTAGGAAGAAAACGTTGAAAATGGATGAACTTGATAAGAACAACGGAGATGATAGAGAGTTTGAGAAGTGATTAGAGATCTGTGGACAACAGACGAACACACAAAGATACACGAATGAACAAGCCATACTTGCTCACAATTGTTCTTACGAATTGCTTTCTTGCTTACTGTGTTTGTATATCAAGAGAGAGATGGAATCAAAGTATTGTCTAGTTGAATGATATTCTTAAATATACTGTAAGTTGAACAGAGTCCGTTAACAGTGAGCTAGCTTTGCAACTGTATTTGATTCTAAGAAAAAAGTATAGTGAATCCTTCCGGTGGTTCTTAGTTTCAAACCTGAGCAAACGTTTCCACACTTGAATCGTTCAAGAGTTTGCAAGGGTTTGTGAAGAATAGAAAGTGATATTAATCCCTAACAGGATTTTTATCAAACCGTTTTGCACGAAGTTGTCATCAATAGTTAGACCCCTGTCTCTATTGGTGCCACCGATCCTTTCCGAATCTTTAAAATGCATTTGAATACGTAATTTTTTTTTCTAATTTCTTATAAAGAAAAAAAATTAGGGCTACTCTTTTGTAAACCAAAGCTAGCCACAAATTTGAACCAAATTATAATTATTTTTAAAAAAATGTTTGAATATAAGAAGCAAACATGGTTTGCTTTAGGGTAATGTAACTAGTCAAATTTTATAAAAAAAAATTAAAATAAACAAAATATTTTAGCTTTAATTTTTAATATATTATTACTTTAAGATTAAAAAAATAAGTAATTATAAATATACGTTATTAAGTAAACTTAAATTAAAAAGTGTATAATATATGAAATTAAGTGATTTTTTATTTTATAGCCAACAACACGAGTATTTCAATAATCTCGTTATATATTAATAGATCTAATACACAAATTATAAATTCTCACGTTCAATGTTGAATTGACTCTCACAATATGCGATCAAACATACAGCATACCACAATATCAACGCCAAATTTTGAGATCACGAGATCTACTCTAAAAAACCAAAATTCTTGTATAAGTACTTCTCAAACATATAAATAAATATTAAAACTAACAATTAGTAAATTTATGTAACCATGAAGCAAAATATTATTTATTACAGCAACTGTAATATTTCCCAAGTCAATCCTCACATAATATGATTTTAAAAATCATAATTGTTAACCCTTGACATATTTTCTCTTTAATGAATCATCGATAAAATATTTATAATTACAAGGTATCTATCACTTTCCATTTATGATTATATATTTATCAATTCAGTAAGTACAATTTAAAGAGAAATTTTCTTACACGACAAAAATAACTTAACAAAATAAATGACAACATACGACAAAAGAGTGGAAATGAATTGGAATACAAAATTAAAATTGAAATCAAAATAATTAATTGTTTTAGAGAGGTGTAACTCATTTCATTTATTCACTAAATCGCGCAAAATACAACTTAGTGAAAACAAAAAAGGAGGAAAAAAAAAAGAAGTTGGCCCAAGAGAAATACTAATTTCTTGGGATCCCCCTTGTTCTTGTTTAATCATCCTCGTTACAAGGGGGTTGCCGACTATTCCTTCCGAATATGTGATTTTAGAGGATGAATTTGCGTGGAAATTATATAAATATATATAAAATTTTATAAAGAATCTCCATTCCATCTTTGATTCCGTAGAATAGAGAATCGTCTTTGTCTCTCCACTCGAGTAGGTGCTTTAGTTGACTTTGATTAATCAAGGGTCCAGTCCCAAAGCTTCTATCAAGTGGGCATGCCCCGCCCGAAAGTAGTTTTCATAGGGATGGTAGATTGTATTTGATTAGAAGGAAATTAATCTAAAAATTAGATAAGATGGAATAGACTCAAGAAACCACACGAATTAGATAACAAACATTTACTACTAGCACAAGTAATTTCCTCTCTCATAATCGTACTTCCACATTTGAGTTATCCTAAAAAACAACCAACAAAATAAAGAGATTTTGAGAAATATTAGATTGAATTATACACGTTTCTAAAAAACAGAAGTGAGTGAACCCCATTAAATATTTTCCATAGTAAATTATTAGACACTTCAGATTTATAAATAAAGAATAACAAACCGATATTTTTGAAATTTAGAAATTTATGCATGAGCACTATTAATATATTTCAAGTAAATGAACATTAAAGAGAATACTTATGTTATGGTTCTACAAACTATTAAATATAACTTTAATTTTTATAAAATAAAAAATAATTTGCACAGTATTATTTTTAATTTATTAAATCTCAATAGGTTTTTAACCATATTTTAACAAAACTTTAATAAAAATTATATAAATTTGTCATATGTATTTATAATAACATTAGTGAGTGCAATTATTTTATATACATTGTAGCTTTCCTCTACTCCCTTTATTTCCTCTATTTCACTATTAATAATAAAAAAAATATATGAATTTATCATATATTTAACTACTATAAGAATTTGTCATATACTTAACTTCTTAATTTTTATTTTGATAAACAAAATGATATTAGTTTTAAGTTTAATATAATTTAACTATATAAGAGAATTATAATAAATATATATAAATATATTTGAAGTCAAATAACTTTTTTAAATAATTACTAAAAGAAGATTAAAATATTAAGTAAACAAGTAATTATGTAATCTATATTACATCTCCATAATTTAATTTGATCATATCAATAATTGTGTAATCTCTATGAGATCTCCATAATTTAATTTGATTATATCAACAATTTAATTAAGAAAAATAATTAATTGTGTAATCTAAATGAGATCTCCATAATTTAATTTGATCATATCAACTATTTAAATAAGTGGATAGATAAGAATTTTACATATTCTAGCTCACATAATTCATATTTCTTCACTAATGAGTGCTTTTAGAGAGAAAGGAGGGGAACACTTTAGAGTCATATAACAAAAATATGTGGTGATTTTGCTTAGAAAAATCTAAGAACATATTTATATGAAATATGAGGGTTTTCCTTCCCAATATTCGCATGTGCCTAATTTGGTCCAACTTTGGGTGCATGAGCCTTTTCAACCCAACCTTTGTATGCAAGTTCTCAATCAAAGGTTGGGCCGAGATATTCTATATGCCTAGAGTTGGGTCGAATTAGGATCACACGTATATTGAGGAGCAAACCCTAATATTGCGTATAAATATGTGTTTTGTATAAGCATACAATTTCGCAAATATTTGATTATATGCAACTAAAGTTTTGCATCTTTTTCTTTCACTATAAGCACTCACAAGATATCACTATAGTGCTAGTTTATTAATGTTTGTGACTTGAGTTTTCACATAGATATTTTAGATTTATCATGTTTTTAAATTCTGATCTAAGAGGTGACATGTTAAAAAATTGTTTGGATATATTTTACTTCTTAACAATCTAACAAAATTTAAAGTGCATATTCTAGACTGAATCAAAAAAATGTAAGATATAATATAGTGTGTATACATTTTATTAAAGTTTCAGAGATAAATTATTAAAGATTAAAGTTCAATAATTTTTAATTTGTTAAACTAGTTACAAATATATAAAATTTATATTTTATATTCTAAATATTTTCTTTAAATTAGATTTATATTGGACGTATTAAATATTCTTGTGTATGAACAGATTTTCAAACACAAACATGATCCCTAAGATGCTATGCTCACTCTTGTCTCACGAGTCAATCTTGCGAAAATAGATTATGAATTATGTTATAATATCTGCCCTTATATGTTTATGTACCTTTCAATTATAAAACAACATGTACAAAACTCATAGTTTGAATTAGGCTTTTATCATTAAATTAAAGGAGGTCCTGTGACTAAAAATTAGTAAAAACATTTTTTTGTTAATGGCTCCACAAAGGTCAAAAATAGAGATTTCCTTATTTATCCTTAAAAAATATATTATTTTCATTTATGCTTATATTTATATTTCAAATGTAATATTTCTCTAAAAAGCAGACATATTGGTTTTTATTAAATTTAACTTATACTTTAACTATCTATCAAATGTCTCTTGATTGTACTCCAATTTCCAATCTTGGTCATCAATCAATCGTATTGAAAACTAATAAATATACTTTCCATAGTTATTCATAATTTGAAGAAAATTAATAATATGACAAATTTTACAACAATATGACATATAAAATATCATTATATAATATTATTAAATTATGTTGACTCATATGAGTTTTAATTGGGCCTAAATTCGCGGTGTATTAAAATAAAATCCTAATTATTTGATATTAAGCTCATTAGACCTAGTTATGTGACCTCAAATATATTGTATTTGTTAGAGTTTTATTAACACATATAATATTTCTCATTATTCATTTCTAAATTGTAATCTCATATTTTAACCAAGATATTTATCCCATTAGGCCCAGTTATGTGACCTAAAACTGATCAAGATTTGATCTCTACTAAAACAACAAGATTTACGGGAATCGTTAAAGTTATAGTAGTAGAAATAAAAGTTGAGATAACCATTTTGGAGGAGAATGCACATTGATCATTATAATATTGTAACAACTTATCTAAGCACAACCTGAAATGAACAATATGCATATACTTACACTTGTTTTTGAATAATGTAACTACTAATGAGAACCTTAAATAGTAACAAAAGAATACTCTAATGTAAACACTTCTAATTAGAATGTTCGTAACACAATACAACATAAATTATGTGGAATATATTAAATGAAACTTTAATTGAAACACAAAAGAACTCATTTTCAAACAAAGGGATCATACTCAATTATAGAGACTATTTTATTGTATTTTTTACATACACAAACCATTGTCATTGCATTACTTCCATTAATTAATGTGAAATAAAAATATATAATCAAACATATTAATTTTGAAAGAATTAACCATACATTATCAATTGTTGTGAACAGATCATGACGAGTTATTTTGTATGAGTTATAGATTGACAAAATTAATTTACCAAACAAAAGTTTAATAATAAAATGAATTACTTATCAATAAATAAAAAGAAATATATTCTTTATGATTTGACGATGATAGTTCTTCACATTCCATGCCTACACCATTATGATCTGAAAAATACACAATATGTAGTGCGTAGTTTATTACTTGTTTTTTCTTAAGTAGATAAGATTTATACATCAACTTCATAAAATTGAAACTTTATCGACCAGTTTAGTTGAATGGATGATTATATGTATTAATAATACATTACCAAATTTGATATAAATACATTCGTTGATGACGAAATAACTCTCGAGAGAGATTGATTTGATAACGCCAATTAGTCGAATGCCCAGTACATATAGGTTTTACTAATATTTTTACAAAATGTATTACACTACACAGAAAACAATGAGTACAATCATGATAGTAATATTTATGTAAAAACAAATAAATGACATACATAAACAATGATTCAATAATTTTAAGTTTAGTTCAACATAGTTCAATATTTATAACTTTTATTCAATTAATTCAGTATTGTCATATATTTTATTTGGACATACATTAGTTATATATTTCAGTATCTCCTACATTATTCAATTGTTGTGAACAGATCATGACGAGTTATTCAAAAACTAGCTCGGTGTGTTGATATGGTGACCTATGCAATTCCAGACGTAGATGATGTTCCATCCACCTTTTTAGATGTTATTCAAAGTACTGAAAATATAAAATGGAAAGGCGCTAAGGAAAATGAGATGAAATCTCTTTAGAAGAATGGGAAGAAGGCTATTTGTTGTAATTGGATCTTTACTAAGAAAAAAAGATTTTTCTAGAAAAAATTGTTGTTCACTAAAGGCAAGTTTGTATATATATACAAAAAAATTATAAATTGAATTCAATAATCACAAATGATGTAATCACATTTTAAACTTGAGATTATGTTTTATGTTTTAGTTGTTACGCATTATTTAAAGGTGTATTATAAAGATTAAAATTATTATGATTATGATATATGTGTGTAAATTTTAGAGATTAAAAGAATTATTAGATTTTAGATGGGATGAGTGTGAATTTGAAGGATTAAGATAATGGTGGTTCAAATTAAATCAAATGCACAAAATGACGAATTACTTGGAGAAAAATGCCAAAAGTGAAGGTAGATGTTTGTCGATAATGAGTTAGTAAAATGTTAGTATCTGATGTTCAAATTTTTTATTATTTGCTCATTTTCATATATGTTTTTTTGGTTGTAATTACAACACATTTAAATGTCTATTTATTAGTTTCTCTAACTTTATAATGGTGACTTTATTTAAAAATATTCTTACTTTGATTAACAATTTTTTTTAAATATTATATGTTTTAAATATTTTATTTTAATTAAATTGAAATTATGGTCTAGAATATATTTTAATTATATATTAACCAATTTAATAACATTATTTTTAGATTAAATCCAATTTTAATTCTGTATATTTTTAAATAGATTCATATAAAATTAATCAATTTAATTAAAAATTTGTATATGCATTTAATTTGAATTTGAATTTGTTTAAAATTTATAAATTAATTTAATATGATGTTAATTATTAATTTTAAAATGTTAATCATTAATATAAATGATTGGTTGTTATTCAATGCCTGTTTCCGATTCCTAGTACAACACACTCTGTTAAACAGAACAACCTCTATTTAACTTACAATACTGAAATCTCACATAGAAAGAACACTATGTAATACAACGAAATGATCTAGCAAACTTGTAGACCTTTAGAACTTGAAAGATTGAGCACTTGAAAGAGAGTTCACGTAAAATTGCAAAGCAATAGTGAAACAGTGTAAAAACTCCAGAAAGAACGATTGTGCAAATTGTCCTCCAACTTCTTCTTAAATAGATAACTCTTCAACGGATAAATTAGATTCAGAGGACACATGTCCTATTTTGGTTGGATGAGTGTTAGGGTAGTACATTAGAGGATATGAGTTTTTGATCGTGGATGTACTGTATGAAAATAGTGCGTCAAATATTCATTTGAAGATCGTGGTGTACTGGAAACGTACATCACATGAAATTTGAATTAATTTGGCATGTAGAAGTCTTTTATAAGTTTAGTTCAATTGTTGTGTCAAACTGCCAATAACGGATGCTTGATCAAATACCAAATATGATCAAGAACCGAAAACGCTTCATAAAACTGAATTTAATCAAATACCAAATTTGATTAAATACCGAAAGCGCCTTGTAAAAACCAAACTAATTAAATACCGAAAGCGCCTTGTATAAAACCAAATTGGTTAAATACCGGAAGCACCTAGTAGAAGCCAAGCCGATCAAAATACCGGAAGCGCTTCTCCAGAAATACCGAAGAGAACATAGAACTAGAAGGGCTTCTCCAAAAAACTAATTTGGATAAAAATACCAGACACGCTTCTTCAGAATACCAAAGTGAAAATGGACAATCCAACTAAAAACGTTCTTTAGAGTTAAATACACTTAAAGAAACCGTTACTACTTTAGAAATTCTAAATTCTAAGAAAGATAAGGAGAATACACTACAAAAAGAAGAAGTTGAGAGATGTAAGGTAGAGTATGTAAAACAACAAAAGAGAATTAAACGGTTAGAGTACAACTATATTGATCTAATTCAGGACAAAGTTGTTCTTCAAACTTTCCTAGTATTATGGACTAAGTTAGGGCAACAAACGATGCCAAATATTCTCACTCGGGATGGCTGATGAAGAAGGATATTGATTCAATCTTTAATTTGGTAAATATGCTTCTTATTCAAATAACATTCATATTCTTTTATCATAATGCTATTAATGTTAGTTATAATAATAAAGATTTAAATATGTTGAATTATATGTTTAAATAATTAATAGGTAGATTTAAGTAGGTTGAATTATAGGTTAGTGTTTTATGAAATTTATTTAGTAAGTTTTCAAGTGATTTAGTTTTATGTTTAATATATAATTTTTTTAATATTGTCAAGAAATCTAGTTTCATATTTAATGTTGTTTAATTAATAGGTTAGTGTATTATGAAATTTATTTAGTAAGTTTTCAAGTGATTTAGTTTTATGTTTAATACATGAGTTTTTTAATATTATCAAGTGATTTAGTTTCATTTTAATATTGTCTAATAAATAGTTTAGTGTTTTATAAAATTTATTTAGTAAGTTACAAGTAATTTAGTTTTATGTTAAATATATGGGTTCTTTTAATATTGTCAAGTGATTTAAATTCATGTTTGTCTTTTCAAGTGATTTAGTTTTATGACCAATATATAAGTTGTATAATGTTTTCAAATGCTATTGGAGAATGCATCATGATGGGTGGGATGGGTCTTGGGCTTCAAAAGCAGTAAGAAAATTAGAATTGTATATCGTTCAATATATAAACTTGATTGTAAATCTAATTGTTTATTTTGTTTAAATTATACAGATTTGCAAAAATGGAGATGGATGAATTAAAACTATTTGGAAATACCGTTTTGTGTAATAGTTGATGAATTTAATTTGCAAATATGTTTTGTAAATTTGAATGAATTATGTTGGTTTACTAAGAATTGATACATGAATCATTTCAAATTTATTTAAATTGAATTACAATATTAGTTTTTGAAATAATGCCCTGAAGGTTGCAAAAATTATGCAAATTTAATTCAAAATTTGAAAATATATTTTATAGCATTATGAAAATCATGCATTTAAAATAATGCAATTGAAGGTATATAAGTTATTATTAATAGTAATGCAAAGTTGTGAATAATGTAATTGTAAGAATAATTGCAGTATTATCAATAATATAATTTTAGTTGTGATAATGCGAAGAAAGTTGAAGATCAGTTACATAAATATAATACAAATGATAATGCTATAATATAAATTGGGTAATTCAAAAAAAATTAACAACTAAATAATGAAAATTGAATTAGACATATTTGTAATTCAAAAGCATCAATGAATCATTATTACTTCACAATATATAAATTCTAATACAACAATCAAGATTAAATTTCAATTTAAATATTTCAGAAAACAGTAATTTCATAAATACAGTTATACAATTTCAGATTCATTAAGATTAACATGCATATTATACAATTTAAGTTTACATTCATCATGAATCAAACTAAAACTATATTAAATAGCAAATATTTCATAAATAGACTTAAAAAATATAGAAATTTAAAAACAACATGAATTAAACTGGAACTATATCATACATATTATATAATGATAAATGATTGGGAGAGGGAATTTGAGAGAGGGAATGGGAGGGAATGATGTGGCGCAATTTGATTAACCAAAAAAATAACAAAGTTTCTCCATTCTCTCTCTCCTCATCTTTTATCCTTTTTTTCAACCAGTGATTTAGTGACACATCATTCCCTCCCTCAAATTTCATCGCCTATTACTCCTCTTATATAATTTCAGTTTAAAAAATACATGAAGATACATATTATTTATTAAACTAGTGCATACATATCTTATAAATATTAGGGATGGCAACGGGTACCCTACCCGCCGGGTAGTGAAGTACCCATACCCGAACCCGATTTTCAAATTACTACTCGACCCCAAACCCGACGGGTATCTCTATTTATATCCTCATCCCCGATTCGTCGGGTATCCGATCCCCGACGGGTACTCCATTACCCGATATTAAATATTAAAAAATTATATTTTAATTAACTAAAATTATATAAATTTAATATAATATGTTACTACAAAATATAATTAACCTAAAACTATTAATAAATATTATATCCTTAAACATAAAATCATCCACACTATAAAATATAAATTCATCCATACTACATAATATAAATTCATCCATACTATAAAAATATAAATAAAATTAAAAGTGATAGAACATAATTCTTAAATAAACACAAAAACTTCAAAGATTATCAAATTAGTTTTCTCACAAAAAAACAACATTCTTGATTACACTTCTTCAACACATTTAAATTACAACCTACAAAATTAATAAAAAAAATAATCATCATTAACAAATAAAAAATAGAATTAAGATTAAAGTATTTAACAAATAAAAAATAAGGATTGATATGATTCTTTTCCTTGGTCTTATATATTAATAGTTTTTCTAAAATATTTATAAAAATAAATAACTAATATATTGAACTATATTCCCTAAATATAGTTAAGTATAGTATTTAAAAAAACTCTTTTATTTTTGAACTAATATATTGATACTAAATATAAGAAACTTTTAATATTCTTTAAAAAATTATCTGACCCTTTATTTTTTCCTTTAAACAAAATAAATTTATTTATTGTATTACTTTATTAAATTATATATTATTTTATAAAAAAGTATTTAATAATATTAATATTCTATTATAACTTACAACCCTAGTTTGTGAGTTGTGAAAATCTATCTAACTGATATATTTATATAATGTTTGATGTGATTTATTTAATCTGAGTCAAATAACTGATAGGCATATTATATATATAATGAAAGTATGCCTAAATTTCTTGTCGCATATATTAGTTATGCCTATATGTATAATATAGGAAAATGTCTAGTATTTAAGAGATTCCACATATTAAACAAAAAGTCTATAAATAATGAAAGTATTACTTACCTACGTGTGTTGTAGACTTGTAGTATTGTAGAACTTACAGAAAAAATCAACTTTATTTATGTTAAAACGGAAGAAGAATATACAAAATAAATATTGAAGATTAAGTTAATAAATAAATTTAAAATTGTAAAAGTTGAAGAACAAACATAATTTTATTAAATGAAAACATTACGTACTTGCATAGTTATGTGACTTATGTTGTAGAAGTTGAAAAATATAACATTTTTTTTATTGGAGACTTTGAACAAAAACTAGAAGAGGGTTGAAGAAGATAGAAGTTGAAAACTTGAACTCTTGAAGTAAGGTTGAATGGAGATACTATGAGAGTGAAACACTTATTACAAATGAATGAAATGATGTTAAGCGTGATGATGCGTGTGGGAAATGATATTAAGCGTGATGTTAAGAGTAATGATAAAATAATTAATATATTTATTTAATGATAGTTAGTAGTTACAACTTGTGACGTGGAATTTGATAAGTCAGTTAAATTTTATTAATATTTAATATATTCGGGTATTGGTTTTGGGTTTCCATCACTCCCTATCCCCGAACCCGAATGGGTACCATTTCCCTCCCCATCTCCGACCCCGACCCCAAATCCGATTTAAAATACCCGAACCCAATCATCGGGTACCTACGGGTATCGGGTATACGGGTATCCATTGACATCCTTAATAGACGTGTCACTAAGATGAAAGCAAGGTATGCAGACAACATTGTCTAATAAGTGTATTTAAGACGACTTGTCTTAAGCCGAGTGAGACAACTGTCTTAATTTTATCAATACACTGTCGTTTAAACTCCCCTTTGACAATGAACGGTCACAATTTTAAAATAAATGGAGGGAAAATATTTATTTTAAAAATAACATGAAGACACGTGTCTTGTCATGTGATGTAAAATGTGACATACACGCATAATTAATTTATTACCACACACATACTTATTTAATGATGTCTTTTATTTAATTTTAAAGACACACGTCAGTTAGAATATATGAAGGGTTTCTTGCACGCCTAAAACGTTTCATTATCCTTATTTGCGTTTTCTGAAACCATAATATTTGTTTTCTCTCTAGAACTCTCTACCTTCTCTCTAGAAATTCAGTTTTCTTCTTCTTCATCTTCAGTTTTTATATAAACCCTAAAGATGACTTCATTTGCTCAAAATACATTTTGAATCCGTCTACGCTTTAGGGTTACCGGCGATGATCGAAATGTTCAAAACCCTAGAGGCTTCTAGTTTGAGGAAGTTTCTTAGGGGTCCGTTCACCGTTCACGAACCTCCGGTTCGTGAGTTCTTTGCGACTGCCAAGTTGGTCGGAGACACCGTTCAAGTGGCGATGAAGGGAATAGAGGTTTCCATCTCCGAAGAACTACTTGCCCAACATTTTAGGTTCCCGATGGAAGGGCTTATAAACTTCGACCAGACTCAGGAAGATGATGTAATGGAAATGCAAATGATCTTTTCAGACGTCTCCATTCCCATTGATACTCACGGGAAGAAGAAATTCCTGAAGACGGAGTTATGTCTCCTCAATGACATCATCTCCAAATCTCTCCAGGAGAGGGTAGGATCGTTCGATGCCTACACCCATGAGAGATTTGAGATAATGGTGTCCATAAATAAAGGAACGCCCATCAAGTGGTCGTTCGTTCTCTTCTCAACTTTGACGTTGATGGTGACGATGCCAAAGAAGCAGCATGTTGGCTTCTTAGTTCAACTCACCAGGTTGTTTGAGGAGCTACAGGTGAACTTGGGAAACGGTGCTAGCATTCTTACTAGCAGGGTAATGACCAGTAGTACTGTTGGGAATTATATTCTAAAGATGAAGGCTATTATGGAGTCCAAGACCAGTCTCGACTCATCCATTCAGCAGTCGACCACTCTGTATAGGCACACAACCGCCTCTCGTCGTTCAAACCCTGCAAATAAAAGGAAGTTAAGGGTGGAGGAGTCGGCTACGAGCTCCAACAGTCAGAAGCGTGTCTCTGTTGGAGAGACCGCTGAGGTTGCCTCCAATGCAAAGAAGGCCAAACTAGTTGAATCCCCTATTGTAGAGGTGCCTCTTTTTGTAGCCTCTATTTTGTCTTCGGCCGTAGTTCCTACTGAGGTCTCTACTTTAGGACTAACTGAAGAACCAGTATATGTTGAAGTTGCTGACCAAGGTGCTGAAACCCCTACTGCAAAGGCATCTCCCAAGGTAGCCTCTAAAGTTGCTCTAGCCGAAAGCCTATAGTTGTCTTTACTGAGGGACCGATTGAAACACCAGTTGCTAAGTTAGCTGGTATTATTGTTGATAAACATGCAGGCAACATTTCTATTACCCCTACTGTAGAGCTAGTTGCGGTGCCTACTGGTCTGGTTGCTGAAACACCAGTTACTTAGACAGTGATTTCCTCCACTACAGAAACAGTTGATGGCCCTACTACAGCTCAATCAAAAGCAGCATTTTCAAAAGTTGTTGTCCCCATCTCAAGCGTCTCTCCAGCGGCTATCAACAGACAGGTTCAAGCTACAAAAGGAATCAATTTCAGGAAACATGTCCCTTCTACTAAGCCTGCCGAAGTTGCAGGAAATGGTAAAGACCCCTCGGTCTATATCTCCGAGCCTCAATCGATTGTGAAACAATCAATCGACCTCATACTAGAAGAGGTTGAAGCAACTACTTTAGAGAGTCTCGAACTCTTCGATAAATGGAGCAGCATAAGGCTCCATAAGCAATTCTGTCAGGTCTTCCAAAGTGTTAATCTGATTAAGTAGTGCAAAGCGTTGATTGGACTGTAGAAATCAGTCCTGACTTGGGCTTGCACCGACAAAGTTCATGTAGCTCTAAAGAGGGGAGAGCTAGTTTCGTCCATAGCCATAGGGGGTGCCTTGCTCCCTATCATCTGCCAAAGGAAGGAAAATTACAACCCTCTTGAAAGAACAACATGGCTGGATGCCAGGATCAATATCTAGTTGGAATAGATCCTTGACTCATTCCGCTAAGTTGCATTAACCTTCATTCATGGCACGGAGTCTTCCGGCCTTGTTGAACTACATAAGGAGATGTCTTTGGTTGTGCTGAACAACTCAGATGCCAAATAGAAAATTCTGTTCATTGAAAAGTTTCCATACGCTATTGTTGAGCAGCAACTCCTAATTATTGAAGAGTAGCCTCTTCCTGCTGCAAAGCAGCCATCTCTCCAAGTTGTTGAGCAACAGTAGCTCCCTTCTAATGAGAAGGAGTTATCTCATGTTTCTGAACACCTCTCCTCCCCTACTCACGAGAAGGAGCCCTCCTCTGCTCCTGAGAAGCGCATCTCCCTTACTCCTGAGCAGAAGTCGTCTGTTTTAGAGAAGGAGCCTTCTGCAGCTGCTAAGCAGCATTCCGCCCCTATTTCCAAAAGGCATCTTTTGTAACTTCTAGTCAGCACTCCTCATCTACATTTGAGAAACAGTTTTCTCAAGTCGGTGTGAAATTTCTTCAGACAAGGAGCAGCAGCAACAGACGTTTGAAGAGAGGCGATCATCATCTCCTTCCAAATAGCTTACTCATTCCGCCTCCAAGTATAATTCCCTTCCGGCTAAATCTGTTCACTCTGAAGAAGTGACTGGATTTCTCAAGGATTTGTGTTAAGAGATTTAGGGAGTAGACGGAGAGTCTCGAGCATTGATCAAGGTGCCTACTCCTCGAGATTCATCTTCCGAAAGAAATCTAGAGCCGTCTGCGATTGAGGTAAGTATTTGAGCCTCCCCTCTTCGCACCCTCCAAGTTGGTTCCCATCTTGAACAGTCAAATCCTTCTCCCCCTGAGGAGTCATCTCGGGGAACAGTAGATCTCTACAGCTTCATCATCGACACAATTGCGCCACTACATCAGAGCATCACAACAATCTTCGGTGAGTTGGAGCTTCTGAAGGAGCAGTCTGCTAACACCTCAAAGGGAACGACCTCGGTAATATCGGCACAGAAAAATGTCCTTAGCCAAGTATCGAGGACTTCTATTGAACCTGTCCAACCCCCGGTCCACCAGCGGCGACCTAGATTCAAAAATAACTTTATATATATTTATAGATGACCGGAAAAGACAAAGCATAAATACTAAGGCAAGTAAGAAAAGGAAGGATAGTCCCTATTCAGAATCTGTGAAGTCATAGGCACTCTTCTTTTTCGTCGGTTGCGGTTGCCTGGTCTGTTGGAAGGGTCGTTGTCTTTTCGATCGGGACCGCAGTTGTTCCTCGACTTCGTCCTCGACTAGGTCGGTTTGCTGCGAAGTACCCGTAGCAACCGGGTCAGAGATTTTATTTATCATTTCGACTATCCAAACTTTCTTAGGGGCCACCCTCTTTCTCTTCTTCGGTTCTGAAGCGGAGGCGGCCGCCTTCTTCTTTTTCTCGTTTGCCTTTGCAAATTCGGCCAGGTTCCGTTTTTGCTCTTCCAATCGTGCTGCATCCTCCGCAGCCTGACTGGCCACTTTCTCGGCATACCCTGGGTATAAGGCCTCGGCTCTTCTTATTCTTTCGGCCTCCAAATCTGCTTCGGTCAGTTGGGCCGATCGCGGCGCCCCTTTATTCTTGCTAGCTTCGGCGTCCAGCGCATCCTGGACCCTTTTAGCCACTAGAGCATCAGCCTCTATAGCCGCGGCATCTGCGTTCTCCTTAGCCTTTAGAATTTCAGCCATCTGTTCGGTAAGGGCCTTTACTTCGGTCACGAGATCTTCGTTTTTCTTTTCCAGTACCGAGACCCGGTCGATTTTCTGGTCGACTCGTTCGAAGTCCTTCTTTAAGTCTGAGGTCATAGCCTCCAGAGCTGCGGTTCGCTGAACACAATTTTCGCGCTCACCGGCCTCTTCCCACAGCCCGGTGCTGAGTTCCGCTAGGCGTGCTTGATGTTGATCCATAAGCTGTTTTGTCACATCGGCGAACTGCAGGGCCGAATCAAATATTTTATTGCAACTATCCTTGAGCGGTTGAAACTTGGACACTTCGTGTACTTGAACGCGGTCATCGATCCGCTCTGAAATGGATGCGTCAAGCTGCTGAAGTCGGTTCTCAACCCGCTCCGAAACTGCTGCTTCAAACTTTTGAAGTCGGTCATCAATCCATTCTTGAGGAGGGACTGAAGCGGTGACCTCCGGTAGTGGAGGAGGCATTGATTGCTCGGTGGGGTTAGGATCGGCTCTTTCATCGAGATTTAACTGTGCATCCTCCTCATTTGGAGGTTCTAATTGTGACGCATCCTCTAAGTTCGGCACCTCAATTTCCAGGTTTGGAACCGCATCTTCTAAGTTTGTAACCTCAACTCCCAATGTCGGTATCGATTCCGCAACTTCCCTTGAAGGTGTTTTACTGTTAACTGGAAATTCTTCTATTACCGGAGCAGTGTAGACCGGTACTTGCTTTTGGTTGCATATTGCTTCCAGCCGCTCTATTTCTCGACGTATTTCCAGTTTGCCCTTTTCAAGCTTTGATAAAGCTCTCGGCGCTACGGTACACACCGATCCCCCCTCGGCATATTCTTCCTTAATCTTCCTGATGCGCCTTTTTAGTTTCCGAAGATGGCTTCTCGGTATCAGGAGGCAGGTTCGGCATTGTACCTCCTGAATTGTTTTGGATTTTGTGAGGCGTAAGATCATGTCCTCTACCTCCTCCAATCTGTCGAAGCAATTCTGTTGCGGGAGGTCCGGTAGAATGTCTTTATATTTTGTGTTGAAGCGGTACTCATGCCACTCCAAATATAGGTCTATAACGTCCTCGTCTCGCTTGTTTATGCCCTGAAAGATTTTCTGGGCTAATCTTTCGGCCTCGGTCTCGTCGGCCTCTTCCTTGTTGTGGCCTTCATCATTGTCTCCTTCATCAACCCCGTCTTCACCCTCGGTGGTTTCAGGATTAGCGCTTTGTTCGGCATCGTTCGGACTCCGAGCCGAATGATCTTCGTCATTGACCGTTCTGTCATCGGTCCTCTCCGTTTCGGTTTCCTCAGGGGCCCACTCCTCATCTTCTGTTTGTTGAGGTGGGTCCTCGAAAGTTATCTTTTCTTTCCTCTTTCCTCCGGTCTTTGCTTTTGCCGGGGCATCTTTCTTTGCGGCCTTCTTCTTTCGGCCACCTGTGGAACTGGAGGCCGACTGCGGTCTTGGAAGAAATTGCCTCGATCGAATGATGCAACGGTTTGCTAACGCAACACCGGGACCGACGTTGAGTTTTAAGTGGATGAAGATCTTACCGAGGGGCACGGCATATCCCCATGACCGGGTTGAATCCGGTTTCACCATGTCCATGAGGTTGCCGAACACTGCTCTTGCCCAGTTAACCTCTTTTCCTTCCAGCAGACCGATTATCATCTTGATTTTGTCTTTGGTGAGGTTGCTGAAGTTTCCTCCCATTGCCAGTATCGCCCTGGCGAAAACGTCACATGCCAGGATATATTCCGGCTTCAGCATATTTTTACTTCCGGATGTCGTGATTGGCTCAGTGGTTGCCGATAAAAATTGGCACGCTGTCTCAAAGGTGTCATTGTCTATTTCTGCCTTTGCATCCTGGCCAGTTGTTGGGAGACGCAAGCTTTCGGCCACCAAAGCTTCGGTGATCTCGATTTGAGAACCGCAAACCGTTGCGATGATCCTGTCGTAAGAGATGATTGCGGTGTTGAAGAATTCTTCGACCGCTTCCTTGTAAATCACGTGAGGACCGTCTAGGAAATATCCCAGCCGGTCAATAACATCCTTCGCTTCGGTCGTCCCATTCTGCCGGATTTCTTCGAAATCCACTTGAGAATAGAGTTTGAACAGCGCCGAATCACGACCCATGTTGAAGAGTTTGCGAATGAGAGAAAACGGCTTCAAAGAGTTTAGAAAAGTTAGAGAGATAAAGTGAATTCGCGTGAGAATGAAAGAAATGACCGAAGGCCCCCTTTTATAGTCACGGTTTGGAAGCCCAACCGTCCCATCATGAATGGGCGGGAATTTTCCCTCCAAGATGAAAGTGCGCCAAACTATGGGCGGTTAAGTGTGAAAAGGTGGGTCATGATGTTGTAGGTATTCTTTGAATACCGCTGATTTGGAGATTGACACAGAATGGACCGAGTGACAATCTCAAGAAGTAGCTGAGTACTACGACCGAGGCGGGTTTTTAACCCATGGGTTTCCACCGGATCAAGGGTGGCAGAGCAGCGTAACCCATAGTAGTATTCATCAAGTCCCTCCATGGTTGGGAAGTCAGAGAACCCTTCTTTGGGCAGATTGAAGAGAGTGGCAAATTCGGCTTCATCAAGCCGGAAGGTATGATTCCTTACAGTGGTGACAATGCGATCGCCCCAGTTGCAGGCATTTCTGAAGAATTCCTTGACATCCTCAATTAGTGTGGGACCGGATTCTTCGAGGAAGGTTTGAAGTCCGGTATCAATAAGGCATTCAAACATGTTTTTCTTTGGATGGTCATAGTCCCATTCTGCCAGACATGAGTTGAAATCGACACTTAGAAAGTTTCCCAAAGTTCGGCTCGGCATGATTATAGTGTTGAGAGAGAGGAATACAAGTAATTTTGTACTTTTGGATGTGATAAAATGGAAAGAGATTGGGTCCTTATATAGGATCGGTTTTGGAGGGAAAATCTGAGCATTGATGGTCAGTTTTGTTTTATTAAGGAAGAGAATCTTTCCCTTTTCAAGATGCATGGGGAAGCGGCAGATTGCAAGGCTCGAGGTAAATGTTAGTTGGGAGGTAACCGGTTCGGTTGGATATTAAATGTTCGGGTGGTTGGGAGTTATCTCATTAATGTGGGATTATCTCATTAAATGCATTTAACACATAACGATATTGATTAGATAGAAACCGAAAATGATAGAAGTAATGCCGAAACATGGCATACAGAAAAACACAAATAAAACCGAAGTAGACATGGATGAAACCGATATGATCAGATTTGAGTTGGTTAAGGATACATCCGGTACATGCTGCAAAACGACCGGATGCAGGAAGGAGTGACTTAACGTGCGCGGGGATTGAAATCTTGAGGGAGATTGAAGTTCCCCCTCCTCCATTCTTTCTCAAACTGTTCATAAAATGAATCAGTTGCTTCCCTTGTGAGCACCTGAGCATGGTTTAGACCTTCGCCGGGACAGGTCGGGACGCCAAGCTCTTCAAGAAGTCGGCTTACTTGGGGAATGAGGGTCACTGACCGGGTGCCGATTATCCAAATAAGGACGTCAAACAGCACTCTGGACCAGTTCACCGGCGCACCGGTGACAATGGCCTCCATCATGTTGAAGACCGCCACGAAGTAAGTGTTAGTGACATCTTTTCCCAAGATGCCCCTTCCTAACACGTCGTTGAGTAGCTGGTATTCAGCTCTCAAGTGGGCCTTGCTGCCGTGGTCATCCACCGGCTCATTCGACCGGGCTAGGTTGTGTGAGACCTCGGCCTTTAGGTTGGCCGGGGGGTTAAGATCGGTTAGCCCTTGTTTGGGCAAGCCGAAGCACCGAGCAAAGTCTTGCTCGGTGAAGTCAAAGAGAATACCCCCCACTTTAGATTGAATGTGGGTGTCAAAATGTGGTGTTCCTCTGAACACTCTGGCATTTTGGAAAAACTCCAGAACAGACCCAGGATAAATGGAGAGTTTATCATCAAGGAAGTATTGGAGGCCGGTATCCTCCAAAGACTTTATCATTTTGTAGATGTCGTAATGATCGGTGTTGGAGCACGACTCAAAATCAACCTGAAGGATATTTGTGAACTGAGACATATTTGCCTTAGTGATAGAGAGGATGTTTTGTTTTTGTGAGTGTTTTGATGAGTGAGTGCTTCCTTTAAATACTGGTTTTGGGGCTAACCTATTATCCGGGCATTAAATGAGATGATATGTATTAACCGCAGGATAAGAAACTTTGCATGAAATAGGCAGTTTTGCAGTTCTAGGTGTCGGTCATAGGCCTGAACTGTGAAAGATATCAAAAGATCTTCACGTCCTTTTAGGCGCGACCAGGTTTACTCTGAAAAGGCAATGATGCAGAACAGATACCTTTAACCTCTGATAACTATTCCTCTTCTGTTTGAAATTCAAATAATCTAGGGTAGCGTGCTTCCAAACTGGTCAGGTATCAGTTGTTCATCCCGATGCGGTTACATGGTGCATGCACCAAGTAGCCGGTCGGTTTATTTTATTTGATGAGCTGGGCGGTTCTTCCGCAGACACCCCGAAGATTCGAAGTTCGACCTCTTAGGAAGAGTTACCGGTTTGTCTGTCTGAACCGATTTCCCTTTAATTATCCTTTGGAAGAATTTGACTAATATCGGTTAAGCCGAGAGTAAGTCTAAATTGAGAAAACTTAGCTTCCTGCAGCGGCTTCGTGAAGATATCGGCTACTTGTTGATCGGTTGGTACGTATTCCAGCCGGATATGCTTCAGCGTGACATGCTCTCGGATGAAGTGATGTCTGATGTCGATGTGCTTGGTTCTGGAGTGGAGAACCGGGTTGTAGGTGATCGCAATGGCACTTGTGTTGTCACAGAAAATCGGGGACTCTTCGGCTATAATACCGAAGTCCTTCAGCTGCTGTTGGATCCAGAGGAGTTGAGAGCAGCAGCTTCCGGCCGCCAAGTATTCAGCCTCTGCGGTTGATGTAGCCACCGATGTCTGTTTCTTGCTGTGCCATGACACCAGTCGGTCACCTAGGAACTGACATGTTCCACTGGTGCTTTTCCTGTCGATCTTGCACCCTGCATAATCTGCGTCTGAGTAGCTTGTTAGATTAAAGGATGAGTCTTTTGGATACCACAGACCGACATCAGGAGTGCCCTTTAGATACTTCAGTATCCTCTTTGCGGCTGTGTAGTGGGATTGCTTTGGATTTGCTTGAAATCTCCCACACACACCAACTGCAAACAAGATGTCCGGTCTACTCGCTGTTAGATATAGCAGGGAACCGATCATGCCTCGGTATACAATCTGATCAACCGATTGACCTTCATCATCTCTGTCCAGTTTGATGGATGAGCTCATTGGAGTGGCCGCCGAGGAGCATGTGTCCATACCAAATTTCTTTAGCAGCTCCTTGGTATATTTAGGTTGACTGATGAATGTTCCTTCCTTGAGTTGTTTAACCTGAAGACCTAGGAAGAAACTTAATTCTCCCATCATGCTCATTTCGAATTTGTCAGTCATCATTTTTGAGAACTTGTCACAGAGCTTTGGATCGGTGGAACCGAAAATAATATCATCTACATAAATTTGAACAAGTAGGATATGTTCCTTCTTTTCAAACTTAAACAAAGTTTTATCCACCGAACCGATGGTGAAATCATGCTCTAATAGAAATGCGGTTAGCGTATCATACCAGGCTCTAGGTGCTTGCTTTAGACCGTATAAAGCTTTGTTCAGCCGGTATACATGGTTTGGAAATGCAGCATTTTTGAAACCGGGTGGTTGTTCAACGTACACTTCTTCACGTAGATCACCGTTCAGAAATGCACTTTTAACATCCATTTGAAAAACTTTAAAGTTTTTGAAAGCCGCAAAAGTTAGAAAAATCCTAATGGCTTCAATTCTGGCTACAGGAGCAAATGACTCTTCAAAGTCAATGCCTTCTTCCTGTTTGTAACCTTGAGCCACTAATCTGGCTTTGTTCCTCGTGACCAAACCGTCCTCATTGAGTTTGTTTCTGAATACCCATCTTGTTCCTATGACCGATTGATCTTTCGGTCTGGGAACTAAGTACCAGACTTTACTACTCTCAAACTGGTTTAGTTCTTCTTGCATTCCCAAGATCCAATCCGGATCTGACAATGCTTCATCTATTCTTTTCGGTTCAATCTGGGATATAAAAGCAGAGTTAAAATATCCTTCCAGAAGTTGATTCCTAGTTCGAACAGGTTCTGAAGGGTCACCTATAATTTGCTCAGGAGGATGTTTACTGTTTCTTCTGAGATTCAGTTCAGGAGTGTCTACCAAGTTACCGTTTATTTGATCAAGGCTAGACTTGTCGGTAGGCTGAACGAGATTGTCAGACCGACCGACTCCCTCGGATTGGACCGAAGTGTCAGCTTCCTGTTGTGGAACAGTTTGATCCGGCTGGGTATCAATATTACCCATTAGGTCATGGACAAACCGCCTGAATACCGGAGTCTCATCTTCACTATCAGAATGGATATCATTATTTTCCAATCTGTTGTGTAGATCAAAGCATGAAGCAGTATTGCTTTCAACCGATTCATCGAAAACAACGTGAATTGTTTCCTCCATGGTTGCAGTTCTATCATTATATACTCTATATGCTTTACTTACTGACGAGTATCCTAGCATAATGCCGGTATCGGTCTTTGCATCAAAAGCAGTAAGTGGGGTTTTACCATTTATATGAATGTAACATTTACAACCGAAAATCCTGAGGTACTTGAGTTTAGGAACTCTGTTAAAATAAACCTCATACGGTGTTTTGTTGTGAAATCTGTTTATTAAAGACCGGTTTTGTGTATGGCATGCAGTGTTGATAGCTTCAGCCCAAAATTTCTGAGCAATGCCGGAGTCGGCTATCATGGACCGTGCGGCTTCCTTGAGAGTCCGGTTTCTTCTCTCGGCCAGGCCATTTTGTTGAGGAGTCCTAGCACTAGACAACTCGTGTCTAATGCCGGATTCATCAAGATATGCAGTTAATGTACCATTAGTAAATTCGGTACCTCGATCACTTCGAATGCTGTTGATGCGAGTTGATTTTTCATTTTGCAACCGCTTAAGAAGTGTGATCAGGTTTGATACAGTTTCACGTTTAGATGGTAGAAATATCACCCATGTATATCTAGAATAATCATCAATAACTACCATGGTGTAAAGCATACCTCCTAGGCTAATGACCTGAATCGGTCCAAATAAATCCATGTGAAGAAGATCTAGGCATCGGTTAGATTGAATATTTCCATTACTCTTAAAAGATGACCTAGTTTGTTTACCCATCTAGCATGCTGAACAGACCTTATCCTGGTTAAACACTATGTCAGGAATGCCTTCAACTAGCTTTTTACCGCGAATGTAGTTTAAGGTTTTCATGTTTAGATGGTTTAGTCTCTTATGCCATAGCCAGGTTTGATCAGTCTTAGCTATCATGCATATAGGATGTTCTACTCTTGTTTTCCAGTCTACCTTATAAATGTTTCCTATCCTATTTCCGGTTAGTAGTACAATACCTTGAGAATCCTTAACTAAGCATGCATGTTTAAGAAATTCTACCGTGTATCCGGCATCACACATCTGACTAATACTAAGTAGATTAAAACGTAGGTTTTCAACTAAGAGTACATTATCAATAGTTAAGTTTCCATGGACAATCTTACCCTTGCCCACAGTTTTACCTTTTGAGTTGTCACCGAAGGTAATTAGAGCACCGGTTACTGATCTGATGTCGATTAGCAAATTGCTGTTTCCGGTCATGTGCCTGGAGCAGCCGCTGTCCAAGAACCATTCGGAGTTTCCTAGTCGTTTCTTTGGATCCTGCAAAATGTACATATTTACAATTGTTTGGTACCCACATTTACTTGGGTCCACATGCGATTAGTCCCTTAGGTATCCAAACCTTGATAAACCGGACGGTTTTCTTTGCTAGGGTTTTAACTGTCCTTTTGACACTTGGTCTGGTGTATTTCGGTTTTCCATCAAATGTCCTAAATGGTGGTCGTCTTTGATTCGGTGATCTGTAGTTTGACCTACACGGTTCAGGAAAGTCTTTCTTATATTTGAGGATTTCGGCTTTTCTTTTCTCAAGGTCAAGCCATGAATCGGTTGGGCCAACATAATCGTATTTTAGCTTCTCTTCCCTATAATATGCGGTTTCCTCTTCTTCAGCTGTACAGGTGCTCTTAAGAAATTTTATAAGGGGAAGGTTTCCTTTTGTAGGCCTTGCTTTCTCTATGGGTTTTCGGTCTTTAGAGCTATTCCCTGTGTATCCAAGACCACGCTTACAGCGAGGATGCCTATAGTGTTTATTCATATCCTTTACTATATCGCTAGATCTCTTATAGGCGGCCATTGTATATTGAAATCGGGCAGTCTCTTCCTCAGTCAGTTCTCTAGTCGGTTCACTAGGTTGCTCGGTCTTAGGATCTAACTCGGTTTCCATAGTATGGGTATCATCAGATTGTATGACTTCTGGTTCGGTTATGATAGGTACTTCTGGTTCTATTGGAATAGGTACTATGGGATCGGGCTTGATGTTGAGGTGTTTAGGTAACATGGTCAATAGGTTCTTATATTCTTCTACCATGTCATTTAATGCTTCATATAGCTCGTCTTTAGTAAATTCATCATAGGGAGAGTCAAGTACCTGTTCCTCATTGGCCATGAGGCACGTGAGTTCATCGTCACTATCACTGCGAGCCCACAAGCTTCCTCCATCGTCGGCTATCAGTGCTTTCGGTACCTCACTTCCTTCACCAGTTTGTTGATAATTGTTTCTGTCATTTTGATAGTCCGGTTTCTGGGTATCCCTCCTTGGTTTCCTGCATTCCCACTTAAAATGTCCCATACAATTACAGTTATAGCATCTTATATTGGATTTGTCACCATAGTAGTTGTTTGTCGGTTGGCTCCTTTTCATGAACCTTCCAAACTTTTGTGCGAGCATGGCCATGGCGTCCTCAGTAAACTGTTCGGCTGTTCTGATAGGTGCGGGTGCAGGAACCGGTATCGGTGCAGGTGTGGGTGCAGGAGCAGATACAACCGGTTCTGTAGATGTGATTAGTGCTCTGGTTGATGTTGAGGCCGAGACTTCCTCTTCGGTTCTAGATTTCATTTCGAACTCGTATGCCTTTAGGTCTTCAAATACATCGTATAGTTTCATCTTTCGTAAGCTCTTTGACTCCCTCATTACCATTGTCTTTATATCCCAGGTACTTGGAAGAGATCTCAAAGCCTTCATAACTACCTCTTTGCTCTCATACTTCTTGCCCAGAGTTGCTAGTTCATCTAACACACCAGTGAACCGGTCACTGTATTCCTTCATAGTTTCTCCTGGTTTTATTTTGATGCTTTCGAACTTCTGTGTGGCCATCATTATTTTGTTCTCCCTTGTTCTTTCATTTCCTTCAAAGATCTGGATGACCGTGTTCCATGTCTCCTTCGCAGTTTTGCAATCTCTGATCTTGCAATAAGTGTTTCTGTCTACGCTGTTGGAGATCCGGTTTCTTGCATGGTTGTCCAGATTGTTCCTTCTCCTATCTTCAGCCGTCCATTCTTTTCTATCTTTATCAATGAATATCGGTCCCTCGGTTAGAATGGATTCCATTTCATCATCCAAGGTGACTAGGTGCAGGTGCATGCGTGCCTTCCAGTTGGCAAAGTCATCACCTTCTAGCATTGGAGGCCTGTCCTGATACATGTTTGCTTGAGTATTGAAACTAACTGCTCTGATACCAATTGTTAGGATCTAGGTCGCCGCTGGTGGACCGGGGGTTGGACCGGTTAGCGGTTCTCACTCGTAGGGTGGTGGTTAATCCGGTTAGAGATTAACACCGGGGTTTCAATACTACACAACCTGTCACAAACCCTTGAACTGGGTTCAAGCGCGGAAGAGGTTTGCTTTCAGGTTGAAGCGGTACACTTGTATGATAGGCACGGTCGGTTTCGGATGATGAAGATTTGGAGATGGTGGGTCGGTTTCGGTAATCTGGATATTCGGTATGGTTAAGTTAGTCAGTTTGGAGCGGTGTGGTTAAGTTAGTCGGTTATATAGTGAAGCCAGCAGAAAGTAAATAACACAACAGATTTTATGGATGTTCGGAGATAAAACTCCTACGTCACCCCTTCCTCTCGAAACCGCGAGAAGGATATTCACTAAGGAATACAAATACAAGCCGATCGAGACTTATTCTCTACTCGATAACACTCTTACAATTTACACCGAAATTGTAGAACACACTTTAACTTTCAACACTTAGGCTTTCTAGAATATCACACTGTTATTGTAGTAAATGCTTTTAGCTCTTGTTATCCCAATGTGTGTCCCTCGATGTCCCGTTTGTCCCGCATTTACTCTTCTGCAACTGCCTCTTTTTATAGGTGAAATATGCCAACGGTCATATTTCACTGCCTTGAATCTGATTGGCTGATCAGAGGTGCAGTGATTCAGTGTCTCAGACCTGCGGTCGTCTCCTCAGACCTGATGGTCAATCTCAGACCTGGTATCCTGTCTCAGACCTGCCGGTCTGTAAGGCAAACCTGCCGGGTTTGTCTTTTACTTGATGTAGGCACTGTCTGTTTGGACAGTTGTCTGTACTTTGAAGATTTCCTTTCTGGCTTATCCCGAAGTAGAAGGATCCGGTAGTACTGTTTTCTGCAGCCTACAGTCTTTCCTCAGACTTGCATGGATATGGGAGTATTCAGTCTGTTTCTTTGGTATCATTCTCAACAGATACCCAAAATATCTTCTTGTACTAGTCGGCCTCTTGACTTGGCCGAATGTCTTTTGGTAGTGAAGTAACCGGACTTCTTCCGGTTATTCTTGTCTTGTGGATAATCGGCTGTTTGATGATTCCGGTTTTAAGCTTTGGCCGATCCTTTCTTTGTGCGGTCATGTTCCGAATACTCTTGATTGGTTTGGTAGCTTGACCGGTTAGGTTTCTTCAGTCGGTTCTCTTGTTCATCCGGTCCGGTTCCTTGTTCCTGCATGAAAAGTTTATTTAAGTTAGGTTTATTCGAACCGGTCTAAATTTATCTAACAGGGTGGTTGTTGTTGATGCTGTTATAAAGGGGGGAGGAGTAGTCGAGTTGGAAGGGAAGGTAGTAGATGGGGTGGCAGTCGGGGAAGTAGATCATGGAGGAAGCCAGGTCGAGTAGGGAGAGGAGGAGGTTTGGAAAGACTCCTCTTCGGCGATGTATGAAGCTTCAGAGGAGGAAGAAGAAAAAGAAAAAAGGGGATATTTTTTTTTAATTTGTACATTTGTATTTATGTAAATATTTTTTCTATCTTTTAATTCACTACTTTTAACTTAGTTTTAACATTATAAAAAATGGAGAAATTGTTAGAATAAGTTAAATAAAGAAAACAGAAGAATTAATTAAAAGAGAAATAATTAATTAATATTAAGTTAAGAAAACTGCTTTTATTGATTAAAATGAACTTAGGATAATAAAATTAAGTTTAAATCAATACGACATAGTTTTGATGATAAATTCATAAGTAAATAAAACTAAGTTCTGTAAATGTTTAATGCGCATGTATAACTCAAGAAGTGCTGATAGAAGAGTTGACGTAAGTAGAACTAAAGAGGAGTTATCAGCTAAGTTGACAACAGCAGAGTTGGCCTCAACACGAGCAGACGTTTTGCTTCAGCAGCCGTCTGAAGAAGCGCGAGTAGACGCATTGCTTCTGCAGCAATCTAAGGAAGTGCGAGCAAACGCCTTAGTTCAGCAGTCGTCTGAAGAAGCGCGAGCAGATGCCTTGCTTCAGTAGCCGTCTGAAGAAGCGCGTGCAGACGCCTTGCTTCAGCAGCAGTCTAAAGAAGCGCGAGCAGACGCTTTGCTTTAGCAGTCGTCTGAAAAAACGCTCGCTTATTAGCATAGAGAACAACAACGTTCATTATCAACAGACTTCTCAGTCAGCTTATTACAACTGCCACAAACAACTATCAGAAAGTTGACACGTATCCAAGAAACAGATTCTACCATTACTACATCTCAATAATAAAATGATGTCAAAGTACAACGTCAAATCCTTAGATTGACTGAACGGCGGATCCCTGGATTGACTGAACGACGGATCCATGGATTTCTGGATTCTTGGTACGACGAATCCTCCGGTCAATTCACGTATCCAAGAATCAGAGTCGGTTGTTGTTAAGCTTCAATATAAAAGACAGCCAGAGTACAACGGCGAACCAGCAGTGACACATATACACAAGATACAAAGAGTGAATTAATCAGTTCGAATAAGCTTTTGCAATTCTTCATTACTCTCTCTAGTGTTTAAGAATACATTGTATAAGTTGAGAAATAATTTACTGTATTACTTGTGAGTATTATTATTGTAAGTTGAACAGAAAGTTGTCTGTTCAACAGAGTGAGTTAGTTAGAAGTTCAGAACAGACAACTGTTAAGTCTTGAGTTGTGACTGAGTTTGTGTAGGCGTTATACAAATCAAAGTCTTCTAGTGGAATTTTTCTGGAAACAGAAGAAGGGGTGACGTAAAAGTTTTCTCTATCATTTTTTTTTCTCGATAGCATCATCGAGATTATTGTGGGTCTTCATCAACTCTTTCATGTTTTGAAATGTTTTGACGATGAATCCAACAGAATATCGTCCTTTAATGCTTTCCAATATCATGTCAATATGTCGTTGTTCTCTTGGGAGGAAATCAATTTCCTCAGCTATAACCTACTCGCGGATATAGGAATCCATAAACATTTATTCCAAATAGATATAATTATTGATAACATAAGATCACAACCATCAAACACGTTAAGATTGCACGTTACTTTTAGGTTTTCGTAATACAAATACAGTAAATTTTTTATAAATTAATAATGTTATAACCGGAATATTTTATTAATTTAACGAGATATTAATATATTGATAAATTAATAATTTATTCATTTAAAGAAGTTTTATATATGACCTTTAAATTTTCATGTCCAATGTACTAGTTATAATGTATATTAGTTAGAAATAAAAATTAAATTATAAAAACAAGTTTCAAGACACATTCTACAATGAATGTACATTTACAAATTAATTAAAGAAATTGTAGCGAATACCATTCAAATTCCGGTTATTGACGAAGTTAAGGATGATTCAATAGATTTGGTACCAATCACTCGAAAATAAGCATATTAAGCGACAACAACTCTTCATAACTTTTTGTTGTAATACAAGGAGATAATGCTCCAACTCCTAAATATAATGAAGATATTTAAAGATTAACTCAATATAAATTTGAAGTTCAACAAAAAAAAATGACTATAGATTAATTTTTTACTAAATAATTTGAAATCTTTTAATAATTATGAATTTATAATTTCGTTGTGATTAATATATATACTAAAATTTCAAATAAATTATTATATTATTATTTTATCGATTGAATCCAATTTTGTAATGTTTCCAAGTTAGACTGAACAAATTATTAATTTTATTGAAGTTATTAATTTGAATATATATATATATATATTCAAAAGTGAGTAACGCATGTCATTGGCTTGCTGAAAATTGCATGAAAAACAACACATTCATTAGTTTGCTGAAAATTGCATGAAAAACAACACATTCATTAGTTTCAAATCGATTTCATCAGTCATACTAAAGATTGATTTGCGAATAACCTATCATTCCACAGAGCAAGGAAGCACGCCATAAGAGCAATGACGTCGTGAATTTTCATTAAAATGTTTACACCTCTCGCAGGAAGCAACTCCTGCAAATCCAAGAACATTAGATTATTGTTTGAACTTTTGGGTCAATAAGCAGGCCATTAGTGAATGAAGATGATATCGCCGTAGTTATAAATTAATGACATACAGAACATTTTCTAGTAACAGTAATGCATGTTAAAAGGTCCTTAGTGATGAACAAACTCAATTTCTAGAACAAAAACAGATAGAAAAAGGCTTACGGTCATGGCCCTGGTTATCCTTCCCATTCATATGATTAGACAAAATGGCTACTTGCAACATGAAAGTGTCTAAAAAAGTGTCTCTGCACAAGGTTGATGAACATTTATATTTGCATCAATATCCATTCATGGACAACAACACCAGAAATGAATATGTTGTAAATCATAATAACAGAGTAACCTACATGTTTTACAGATTAATGACAAGAGAGCTTCTAGTGAAGAAAGCAACTAAATATCTTAATTGTGAAACAGACAATATTACAGAATACATAATTGTGAAAACAATGGCATCTAACGTGAAAACACATGATTTATGCAACACAAACAAAGCCGTTAACAAGTGATACTACTAGATGAGATTATGAAAACAGTAGCATCTAACAAACAAATGGCATACCTCGGATCATTTCCTAGATTATGGAGTAATTCAAGATGATATGGCAAAATCAAGCTTTATCAGATCAATAATAATGAGCAAATAGCAAAAAATCTTCATTTTAAATGTGCTGACCTTCAGATTATGCAAACCATCTCCAGCCCTAATGCTTATCTAAGAAAACACTAATTACTATCATTAATCTACAAGACATAATAAAAACAAACTAAAAGTCAAAAGTTTAAAAAGAGCACATAAACTATGGAAAGTATAAAGTAGACTCAATCCCATAAACTTGAAGGAGCCGACGCTCCAGGCGGCCGTCTTAGCCATCTCCTGAAGGTCATCATCGACTACCAAGTGTTTCCTACCTCCGATCAGCTTCACTTCATCATGTCCGGTTGAAAGTGTTTGCTAAAAAGTAAGCCCTAAATGTAATTGTCGTAAAGATTAAGTACTAAACATGGGGAGGTTTGGCCTGAAAAGACAAGAAGAATCAAGGCAGTAGTAATATTATACCACCAGCTATTAAAAATCTATCTTCAGATAATTCATTAAAGCCTTTCCTTCCCAAAGTAGAAAAAACCTTTTCCAGTGATGTTTTGCTTTCAGAGTGCATTTTCATCAAACACCTTGAAGGCATATATATATGTGAAGTAATTAGGGTAGAAAAAAGAAGGTGGGTCATGGGTGAGCCTGTCTAAGAAAGAGTAGAAAGAGCATATCTAAGAAAACACTGATTACTATCATTAATCTACAAGACATAATAAAAACAACAAAAGAAGGCTATAGATTCATGAGTTTTAGATATCAAGTATGAAGACTTATAGAACAGTTGATGGTTCAAGTAAAGTCTTGCTTAAAAATGGAGTCTGTTAGGCTTAATCATGCTCTAAAGGCCAAAACATATGCTGACTCATTCATAGTGTCAAAAAGATTCATGATAACATTTCATTACATTTTTTTCTAATCAGTGTGAGGTTTTGCTTTCATTGTGCATTCCAATGAACACTTAGCAGGCACATAATACATATATAGTAGAAGACATAAAAAAAAATTAAAATTAGGTGAGCCTGTCAGACAACCGCTAGACCAACCCAACCGGGGCCAAAGCACCGACTGAGAACGATCCTCTACAGCAGTGTGACCAGAGGCCGAAGCCGGTGGTGAACAACGGGCCGTTAATCACGCTCTGATCTAGCGGCAACATCTCATCAAACAGACATAGATTCCTGTCTCCTTAGAAATCAAGGATACAGATGTAGGAGCCTATAGAACAGATCCTGTTCAAGTAAGGTCGTGACTCTTATTCTCTAACCTTCTTAATATATACTTCAGAAACTTTGGTTACCTGGGCAATGTGGGATCTAAACATCAGATAACTCAAGGACCTGTTTGTTTGGAATATGGTTAAATTTAATAATTAAATAAAATGATCAACACAATTATTATACCACAAATAATCTATATAAATATTTACCCAAACAAGATTATACTGCTACAAATAACCCCAAATTAATCAAACAAGCACACCAAAGTGTTGAGAAAAAAAAAACTGTGATAGGGTAGTAAAGGACAAGGAAATGAGGGCCGACTTGTGAGGATGACACAGAAATAGATATCATTATCAGGTGCTGGAATTAGTTAATCATGAAAGATATCATCATCAGGTGCTGGAATTAGTTAATCATGGAAGGAAGATAGTGTAAAATGGAATTAGTGACGTACCTTCTATCTGCCGATCGTGGTCAGTCATCCGCTCATAGAACGCGACGCTACCTCAGTCGGCCATTCTCGTAACTGGTTGGACTTGGTGGTGCGTGCATCTGGAAGTAAGGTCAAATTCTTCGACAAATGCATCCACGAAATGACAAAATCCGCAGAAAGCAATCAAGAAAATGAAGATTAAACGGTGCATTTCGACGACGTAATTTCATTCTAGCACAATGAGGAATGTGAGCGAGACATGTCATTTTTTTTTAATGGAAATGAGAATTGAATAAATAAATTAAATGTAATTTAATTTAAATAAACGTGATAGTTAATTAATCACCAAGTCAAGAGTACTATATATTTCTTCTCGAGGAGGAAGAGTTTAATATTTACTTTTGTCGTGAGTTTAATTAAAATATGAGTTTATACGTAATGATAATTTGTTTTATCTTATTTTTTCTTTTATAACGTTTAAATGTTTTTTACGTTAATTTTTAATAAATATTGATATTTTTCAAATAAATAAAAAATTAGTTACCTATGTGAATACTACCATTATTTTATTTTTAAAGCTCAATTTTTTGGTTATGTTAGGTGTTTTAAGCCTATCAAATATTTACACATAATCCATAGATCTTTATTTATAACTAATAAGATCGTTGTTAATGTATAATTAATAGAATAATACATATTGGAATTTTAAACTAATTACATTAATTGAATGGAAATGGGAATTGGATAAATAAATTAAATATAATTTAGTTCAAATAATTATAAATTTATACCTAATTCAAAACTTTATGTAAAATTTAATGTTAATGAATAAGATCGAATGACAATAGATAAGATTGAATGCCAAGAGGGATTGATAAATAAATTTATTGTAATGGTTTAATTTCTAGCTATATATATCCTCATAGTCAACCCCGAGTTTTGGGCTGCCCTAGTCCCGGAGAAAAAAAGACGATATATTTTTGTTGTCCTAGGTCTAGTTTAAAAACTTGATAAAAAAGTGTTTTGTTGAGATTTAAATCCATAACCATACAAAAGTTTTAAGTCTTATCTTGAACCACTAAGTTACAACATTTTATTTTTAAAATTACAATAAATTTAACTAAATAGCTTAATATTCTTAACAAATGAGCTGCCCTAACCCGAGGGCTTATCGGGCTTACCCCAGGGCTGGTATTGTATATCCTCTCACGTTGAAACTTTTAAGATATTTCTTATCTCATTCATCAAATTATATCTTTACAATTCTAAAGTCTTTTATTTGTTTCTTGAGTGTCCTTTGAATTTTTCACTCTATTGAGTGTTTTTCGAATTCTTTGAGTGTAAATAATTATATTTTACTAAATATAACTTTTTTTATATCCATCTATATTTGATTCTGAAAGGGACTTAGTTTTCATTGACATATTGTTCGAATTTTAAAATAATTATATAAACTAGAAAGATCCTCGTGCGATGCACACGGATACAAATATATTGTTACAACGTCCCGCATTTATCAAATTTGGTGTTGAATTAAAAATATAAAGTGTTATTATTCTAGTTGGTTAAAGAGTTGTACTTGTTTTGTTAGGTTGCGAGTTCAAAACATACATATAGTATTTTTAATTTTGTTTAAATTCGCTTTAAGTTTTTGGGCGGGTCAACCCAGAATCCGACCCAAGTATCCATTACTCTCACATATATATCCAAATTAACCACAGCTCTGGACCCGAAAATCGGACACTTTCAAAATTAAGCATCATTATATATATATAGATTTGTTAGTTAAAAAGTTAAACTTATATTGTTACAACGTCCCGCGTTCATCAAATTTGGTGTTGAATTAAAAATATAAAGTGTTATTAGCCTAGTTGGTTAAGGAGTTGTACTTGTTTTGTTATGTTGCGAGTTCAAAACATACCTATAAATTATTTTATTTTATTTTTAACTGTTTTAAGTTTATGGGCGGGTCAACCCAGAATCCGACCCAAGTATCCATTTACTCTCACTTATATATCTAAATTAACTACAGCTCTCGACCTGGCAATACAGACACTTTCAAAATTAAGCATCATTATATATATATATACATAGATTGGTTAGTTAAAAAGTTGAACTTATATTGTTACAACGTCCCGCGTTCATCAAATTTGGTGTTGAATTAAAAATATAAAGTGTTATTATCCTAGGTGGATAAAGAGTTATACTTATTTTGGTAGGTTGCGAGTTCAAAACATATCTATAACATTTGAAATTTTATTTTTAACCGTTTTAAGTTTATGGGCGGGTCAACGCAGAATCCGACCCAAGTATCCATTACTCTCACATATATATCGAAATTAACCATAGCTCTGACCCAGCAATTCAGACACTTTCAAAACTAAGCATCATTATATATATATAGATTAGTTAGTTAAAAAGTTGACTTATATTGTTACAACGTCCCGCATTCATTAAATTTGATGTTGAATTAAAAATATAAAGTGTTATTAGCTTAGTTTGTTAAAGACTTGTACTTGTTTTGTTAGGTTGCGAGTTCGAAACATACAAATAAATTTTTTGATTTTATTTTTAACCGTTTTAAGTTTATGGGCGAGTCAACCCATAATTCGACCCAAGTATCCATTTAATCTCACATATATATTCAAATTAACCACAACTCTAGACCCGGCAATCCAGATACTTTCAAAATTAAGAATCATTATATATATAGATTAGTTAGTTAAAAAGGTTGAACTTATATTGTTACAACGTCCCGCGTTCATCAAATTTGGTGTTGAATTAAAAGTATAAAGTTTTATTAGCCTAGTTGGTTAAAGAGTTGTACTTATTTGGTTAAGTTGCGAGTTCGAAACATACCTTTATATTTTTAATTTTATTTTTAACCGTTTTAAGTTTATGGGCGGGTCAACGCAGAATCCGACCCAAATATCCATTCCTCTCACATATATATCCAAATTAACCACAGCTCTGACCCGACAATTCGGACACTTTCAAAACTAAGCATCATTATATATATATATATATGTATATTAGTTAGTTAAAAAGGTTGAACTTATATTGTTACAACGTCCTGCGTTCATCAAATTTTGTGTTGAATTAAAAGTATAAAGTGTTATTAGCCTAGTTGGTTAAAAAGTTGTACTTATTTTGTTAGTTTGCGAGTTCGAAACATAGCTATAAATTTTTTAATTTTATTTTAAACCGTTTTAAGTTTATGGGCGGGTCAACCCATAATCCGACCCAAGTATCCATTTAATCTCACATATATATTCAAATTAACCACAACTCTCAACCCGGAAATCCGGACACTTTCAAAATTAAACATCATTATATATATATATATTAGGTAGTTAGTTAAAAAGTTGAACTTATATTGTTACAACGTCTCGCGTTCATCAAATTTGGTGTTGAATTAAAAATATAAAGTGTTATTATCCTAGGTAGATAAAAAGTCGTACTTGTTTTGTTAGGCTGCGAGTTCAAACATACCTATAGCATTTTAAATTTTATTTTTAACTGTTTTAAGTTTATGGGCGGGTCAACCCAGAATCCGACCCAAGTATCCATTTACTCTCACTTATATATCTAAATTAACTACAGCTCTCGACCTGGCAATACAGACACTTTAAAAATTAAGCATCATTATATATATATACATAGATTGGTTAGTTAAAAAGCTGAACTTATATTGTTACAACGTCCCGCGTTCATCAAATTTGGTGTTGAATTAAAAATATAAAGTGTTATTATCCTAGGTGGATAAAGAGTTATACTTATTTTGGTAGGTTGCGAGTTCAAAACATATCTATAACATTTTAAATTTTATTTTTAACCGTTTTAAGTTTATGGGCGGGTGAACGCAGAATCCGACCCAAGTATCCATTACTCTCACATATATATAGAAATTAACCATAGCTCTGACCCAGCAATTCAGACACTTTCAAAACTAAGCATCATTATATATATATAGATTAGTTAGTTAAAAAGTTGACTTATATTGTTACAACGTCCCGCATTCATTAAATTTGATGTTGAATTAAAAATATAAAGTGTTATTAGCTTAGTTTGTTAAAGACTTGTACTTGTTTTGTTAGGTTGCGAGTTCGAAACATACAAATAAATTTTTTAATTTTATTTTTAACCGTTTTAAGTTTATGGGCGAGTCAAACCATAATTCGACCCAAGTATCCATTTAATCTCACATATATATTCAAATTAACCACAGCTCTAGACCCGGAAATCCGGATACTTTAAAAATTAAGAATCATTATATATATATAAATTAGTTAGTTAAAAAGTTGAACTTATATTGTTACAACGTCCCACGTTAATCAAATTTGGTGTTGAATTAAAAATATAAAGTGTTATTAGCCTAGTTGGTTAAAGAGTTGGACTTATTTTGTTAGGTTGCGAGTTTGAAACATACCTATAGATTTTTTAATTTTATTTTTAACCGTTTTAAGTTTATGGGCGGGTCAACCCATAATCCGACCCAAGTATATATTTAATCTCACATATATATTCAAATTAACCACAGCTCTCAACCCGGCAATGCAAACACTTTCAAAATTAAGCATCATTATATATATATAGATTAGTTAGTTAAAAAGTTGAACTTATATTGTTACAACGTCCCGCGTTCATCAAATTTAGTATTAAATTAAATGTATAAAGTGTTATTAGCCTAGTTGGTTAAAGAGTCGTACTTGTTTTGTTAGGCTGCGAGTTCGAAATATATCTATAGATTTTTTTATTTTACTTTTAACTGTTTTAAGTTTATGGGCGGGTCAACCCAGAATCCGATCCAAGTATATTTTTCTAACTTTTATACTATTTCAATGTGCATATGTTGTGTTACATGACTTGAGTCTAAATTTTTCAACATTAAGTTTTATCATGGAGGAAAAAGAGATGGGCTATTATACTTTGATGGTGATGTTGATTACATTGTTTACTGTGATGTTGATGTTAGAAATCTTGTCTTAAAATAACAGAAATATATATGTAAATGATTCTATAAATGAATTAAATACAATATTACAAAGAACGATATCACCAAATAAAATGTTGATTTGAGGCATGTGTTTAACACATTTCCTTTAAAACAGTTCCACTGTCTCCCATGATACAATGAATCTAGTAGTGATTTAGCACTAGAATCACTATGCAACAAATTTGAAAAAGTACCTGAATCGATCATTGGGTTTCAACAGAAATACGACGAGTCAAGAACTCGAAGAACACTGGATTGAGTTAAAAACTCGAAGAACACTCAAATGAGTGAAGAACTCAAAGAACACTTAAGACAAAAAAACCTTTCGAAATCTAGAGAGACTGTGGAATGGGTGAAAAAGAGATAAAAGGTATTTTAAGAGTTCCAACATGAAGGGATATTTATAGTTGAAAATTAAACCATTACAATAAATTCATTTATTAATCAAACGACTTATAATTCATCAAACGACTTCCATTCATATACTCTTGACAATTCAAGACTATTCACATTCGATCTTATCCACTAACATTAAATTTCACCAAAAAATTACATTTGAATTTGGTATGAATTTATAATTATTTGGATTAAATTATATTTAATTTATCTATTCAAATTCTCATTTCTATTTAATTAATGGAATTAGTTTAAAAATCCAACAATTCCCACATTAATAAAGATTGAAAGATTAACCCGGTGAAAGGTTCAATAGTTAAATCCTACATAGGATAAGGTATGTGTAACCCTTTGAATATTCCCTTATGAAAGTATATATAACTTTACTAGCGAATTAGTAGACTCTATGTGCTTGAACTATTCTACCATTTGTGTAAACGATTACACACTTTCACATCGAATTCTTACTGACACACGTCAAGATATCATGGTTATGTCCGTTTTGGCCATGGAACATGGGCCTAGTTATGTGAGAGAGACTAGATTTGAGTGTTGCAATTCTTTCGAAACGACCCCACTTCTCCCTCACATAAGTGATCTCTTTTCTCACAAAGAATCATTAAAAACAATATGCTTAACCTTGTCAAAAATATATATTGTTTCGTTATAGGATTAATCCTTCTTATGTCTTTAAAGACTTATAGTAGGCTTATGTCTTTAAAGACTTTCAAACTAACTCTTTAATAAATAGTTTGGTTAGTGGATCCACAATATTATTTTTGACTAACATAGTCAAATGTGATCACTCTATTAATGAGTATAGTCTAATGACATTATGTGTAAGACGTGTATGTCTAGATTTGTAAATTACTTTAAGCTTGTCCAATTTCATAATACTATCACAATATTTAGAATTTTCCTTTTAGACAATCTTTGAATATATTCTAATAAGCATAGTCACTCATACATACTTATCATTTAAACATTATTTTATGAAAAATATTTTTACTTGGCTATCTAGTAGACAAAATGTCTTTGAACTATTATGACTTCGTATAAATGATTACATATTTCATAAAAAAAAATTGTTAGAAGATTTCTACCCATATAGTTGCACTTTCAAGTGTAAACATATTCACTTGTAGACGTAAAGTCTTTCATATCACTTTATCATTTGATAACAACATGATATCTCGTTTAATGCAACTCTCATCCTTAGTGGATTTAATCATTTTTATCGTAATTTGCAACAATAAAAATATCGTATAAAGACACGTAATGAAATAACCACTTTCATTGTCTTCATGATATATACAATTGTCACATTTATTAACTTTTTAGTAAAAATTAAAATATGATCAAAATTTTCATATCATTGTAACATTGTTATAAGTCATACAAAACTTACAAGACAAATTTTCATTATTAATTCATTTCATAAAATCTATTTTGAAGATATTTTCTCTTCAGATTTGTATGAAAATAAAATTAAAGAAAAACGTATCTCTTGATCTCAAACACATATAAAATCAAATTAAGCACCAACTAAGAAAATTTAAACAAGACATTTTCTTGTTATGTTAAGTTGTGCAACTCATAAATCCAAAATTTTATTTTTAATCAAGAGATTACCACACAATTTTTGTGTTATACTTATCATTAAATTAATAAGATAACTATTATTGTGAATATTTAATTGACTAAATCATTCATATATAATTTCTATATAAAAGATTCGAATGTTTGTTCATATATAAACATTTATTCACACAATCTCTATATAATAAATTATAATGTTGAATCAATTAAAATATTCATTTCAACATATTATTTCTATAAAAGAAATTAGAATATTTAATCAAATAAATATTCATCATCATGTTACATGATTTCTACAAAAGAAATCATAATGTTTCAAGCATCTTTAGCCGAAACCGCTTGAACATTTAATTTTGGTTGCACGTTTGCATCCGATGATGTTGGCACATATGCCACATCATTTCTCAAATCAATTAAGATTTTTCCTTGTAAGACCAAATCAAACAAGATCTTATTATTGAGATCTAGAACCAAATAGGGCCTCTCTATTAATACCGCATAATTATGAGTCTTCTTTTTGGCTCTTCAAATTCAATCTACAAACTCTTCAACTTCTTGTTCTGCAGATTTATCGCTATTACGACCTTCTATTTTCATTAATTAGAAAATTTATTATTTTTCTTGACTCAACTCTGTCAACAAACAAATATATACACATATAAAAATAATATCTCAATACCATAATAAAAATTTTAGTATATAAAACAATATATATATATATATATATATAAATAGACCATCTATCTTTATTTAGTAATCATCCTACCACATTCTTATTAATTATAACGCTTAATAAATTCAAGAATTATATTTAATTATTTTAAAACTGAAACCATATGTTTCAATTATAATTAATTTTAATTACTATTAATAAATATAACCATTAAGTTCTTGTTTATATATTAAATATATAATCTTTTCTTTGAGAAAATTTATATGTCAACATAAATTAACTTATAAATAAAGCTTTTGACAACACAAAAAATGTTAATAATCAATATATATATATATAATAAAGACTTATCTTAATTAGTAGATCTTCTCCTTTTTAAGATGAATAATTTCAACTTGTCGAAATGAGTCATCATCCGCTTTTGCAATATCGAAACTCGTATTTCTGAAACATTAAAGTCAAATATTTTCGATAGCAAAAGCTACTAAATAACTTAGCACATGAAAATGTTTTAAGATTGTAAAAATCTTGTCTTAAAATAACAGAAATATATATATAAATGATGCTACAAATTAAGTAATTAAATACAATATTACAAAGAACGATATCACCGAATAAAATGTTGATTTGAGGCATGTGATTAACACATTTCCTTTAAAAAAGTTTCAACGTCTCTCCTTGTGTTGGAGCTTATCGCAGATGATTGTCTCCTATAGTACAACAAATCTAGTAGTGATTCTACACTAGAATCAATCCGCAATAAACTTGTAAAAGTACCTGAATCGATCACCAGGTTTCAACGAAAATACGACGAGTCAAGAACTCGAAGAACACTCGATTGAGTGAAAAACTTGAAAACTATCAGATTGAGTGAAGAACTCGAAGAGCACTTAAGAAAAAACATTTCTAATTATGGGGAGATTATGGAATGAGTGAAAAATAGATAAGAGATATTCGAAAGGGATATTTATAGCTGTAAATTAAACCATCACAATAAACTCATTTATCAATCCAACGACTGATAATTCATCCAACAACTACATCCTAGACTCTTGACATTTCAAGACTCTTCGCATTCGATCTTATCCATTGGTATTCGATCTTATCCACTAGCATTAAATTTCACCAAAAAATCACATTTCAATTTGGTATTAATTTATATTTATTTGGATTAAATTACATATAATTTATTTATCCAAATTCTCATTTCCATTTAATTAATGGAATAATTTTAAAATTCCAACAGTTGATAGATTGTCTTTCAAAGAGATTAAGGCAATGGTTAAAGACCTAGGGTATGACAACAATAATAGGTTCTTCTCGTATGTGGAACAAGGTGATCCTGTGAAATGTAACCCAAGGAATATTATAAACGATGTTGATGTTATGAATATGTGTACGTGGGTAAACACGAGTATATTGATTGAGATTTACTGTTGGATTGAAATTGAACAGTCAATCGAACTAGACGAGAAAAAGAACTATGAAAAGAAGATGAGGAGGTATGTGGTCATTCACTGTAAAAAGTGTGGAAATTTAGGCCACAATGCTCAAACTTAAAAGATGCAAAGAGAGGAATGATGAGCATTAAAAGAACATAGAACCAATATGTAAGTAAATTTGTTTGATTTGTTGAATGTATTCACATTATATGATAGATCTTTTGTTTTTTTAACTGTAGTATTTTTCTTTTTAATAGTAGTGACTAGTAAAAAAAGGATGGTGAAGTAGATGATGGGAAAAATCAATATTTTAGGGCTTAATACATGAATATTATAAACTACAACTGCAATTTTTTTTTGTCTTTTTAACTATAGTCTTGTGTCTTTATAATTGTAGTATGTTATTGCTCTTTATGCTTTTAACTTTAAATTTTTGCATTTTTAACTATAGTGTGTAAAAGATGGTCATTGTTGTTTTTAGTACTTTTAAATGAATATTATTAGTTTGGCATAGATGTTGCATTTATTTAATAACATTCACATTTTTCATCCTATTTGACATTATTGTATAAAGCAATAGGAAGTTGCAATTGTTTAATACTCTATTGTAATCTATCAATATTCGTCAAAAAAAATATTGATAGATTATAATAAAGCAAATTATCTTCAAATTTGGTCATAAAATAATATAAATTACATATTCTATTTGTAAATTATATTAGATATTTTTCATAACAAAATAGAAAAGAGTTAAGATTGAATATGTCGATAGTTTTGGGGTGAAATAATTCAAGAGTTAAAAATTAATTATTAAAATAGTTTAAGGGACAAAAGTAAACTATAAGAATAGTTTGAGGGATTTTAGTCAGAATTGTTTAACGAAAAATTTGACAGAAAGGTTATTAGTGACCCTTTTTGAAAGTTTGAGGGCGATTTGTTTTCAAAAATAATTTAAGGCCAAAAGTAAGCGATCTGAATAATTTGAGGGCCGCTTAGATAATTTGCCGTAAATAATATATACTTAAAAATCAATTTTTTTCCAAAATAATATGAAATTGTTTATATTTATACATTTTCTATCCGAAAAAACATCATCAAACGAACTCTAGTGGTGCAAATAATTAAATATATACTGAATATTTACAATATATAAAATATCAAATTCCAAAAACATTAATCTCACAAAATGAAAAATAACAAAATCATAGCAAAATTAATGATAAATTACTTTCTAATAGAAACAATAAAAAAATTATTTTACACATATTGAAACTCAGATTTAACTTAATACAGTATATTCTTTTATATTCAATATATATCCATTAATAACAATGAATATGATGTATTAATTTTTACAATTTTTATTTCTATTTCAAATAACTATTTTAAATAAATTTAACTATTAATTATCTTTCTCCACGTTTCAACTAACTTATCATTATAACAACCAAATTTTTATCTTCCATTAAATATCAAATTTTTGCATTTTTTTTTCATTTCTTAACTATATTTTACTTGACCGCAATAATAATATTTACACGATCCACATACAAACATTTTTTGAATTCACATAGCACAAACTTTATTTGTTGATAGGTATCAAGTCTTATTTGTCGACAAACACAAAGATTATTTGTACATGATTCATTAAAAATCTTGTTTGTCGACAAGAACCCAAGATCATTCTTATATGATCCATAAAAAACCTATTTGTTGATGTATAGGAGACACCGTCACTAAACGATTCAGTGTTAACTCCTATCTATTGATAGGTATCCAAACCCTATCTATCAATAAGTATCCAAGTCTTGTCTATCAAAAAGCATGAGATCATTTGTATATGATCCGTTAAAAATCTTATAAGTCGATAAATACATTAGGCCATTCACACATGACCCACCTAGGTACGACAAATCGTTCGTACACGATTCCTTCATAAACCCCTATTTGTTAATAGGTATCAAACATTGTTTATTAAAAAGTACAAAGGTCATTTAAATATGATTCGTTAACAATCTTATCTATCGATAAACATCCGAGATCATTTGTACATGACCCTCAAAAACTGTATTTGTCGATAGGTACGAGAAATCGTTCGTACACGATTCTGTCATAAGCTCCTATTTGTTAATAGGTATCCAAAACTTGTTTATTGATAAGTACAAAGATTATTTGTATATGATCTGTTAACAATTTTATATATCGATAAGAACCTAAGGTCATTCGTACATGACCCACCAAAATCATATATGTCGATAGGTCGATACATCGTTTGTATGCGATTCCGCCAAACTCTATCTATCGATATGTTGAGAGATTGTTCGTACACGATCCAGCCAAAACCCTATCTATCGATAGGCCAAGACATCGTTTGTATGTAATTCCACCAAAATCCTATATGTGAAAAGGTCGATACATTGTTTGTGCACGATTCCATTTTAACTCCTATATGTTAATAGGTATCAAAAACCATATCTATTGATAGGTGGAGACATCGTTTGTATGTGATTCTGCCAAAACCCTATATATCGATATGTCGAGATATCATTTGTAAATGATTTTGCTAAAATCCTATATGTCGATAGGTCGAGACATTATTTGCATGCGATTCCTTCAAAATCCTATCTATCAATAGGTCGAGACATCGTTTGTATGTGATTCCGCCAAAATCATATATATTGATAGGTCGAGACATCGTTTAATGTGATTCAGCCAAAACCCTATTTGTTGATAGGTGGAGAGGTCGTTCAAAAACTATCTAACGAAAACCCTATTTATCGATAGGTGAGACATCATTCGTACACGATTGTGTTTTAACATGTATTTAATAGGTATCAAAAACCATATATTGATAGGTCGATACATCGTTTTTATGTGATTCTTCCAAAACTATATCTATCGTTAGGTTGGTATATCTTTTGTATGCAATTCCGCCAAAACACTATTTGTCGACAGGGCGAGACATTTTTTGTATAACTTTGAGATGATGTTCATGATGTTCTTGGGAGCTCTCTGAAGCCTACTTAGGCCCTTAGATAAAAGAATTCAAGCCTCCATCAAATTGTAAAACCTACAATTTTGATGTTCTTGAGGACCGAGAGGTCCGATCGAAGTTCTTCATTCAAGATCGAGAAATCCAAAATATGACCGAGAGGTCTGACTGAGGTTCTTTAGTTAGGACCGAGAGGTCCGACCGAAATTCTTCAACCATGACCGAGAGGTCCGACCGATGATTTTTACATCCGATCGAGAAATCGAATCTAAGACCGAGGAGTCACACACCTGACCGTGAATTCTTACCAAGGACCGAGAGGTCTTAGCAGTCCAACCGAGAATTCTGACACCCAACCAAGAATTCTAGTCAAAGACCGAGAGGCCTAAGCACCCCGACCGAGAATTCCGACAAGGATCGGGAGGCTTTAACACCCCGACCGAGAATCCTTAGAATAAAGTTTTATATATATATATATATATATATGTGTGATAAAATGAATTAAATATCAATGTGAAGGATATAAAAAATAAAATAAAATAAAGAATTATATGTATATAATTTTTAATTAGGCAAGTTTCAGATTGTAATATATATATATAATTAAGAAAATAAAAATTTATTAAGAAATTAAGAAAAGTAAGAATAAATAGAAAGAAAGTGGACATTTCTATTTTTTTTATTATTATTAATTTAGAAATAAAGAATAAATAAAAAATATCAATAACTCTTGATTATATTTATAAAGAATTAAAAAAAAAATTATGATATATTAATTAAATCTAATAATTAATAAATTTAAAATTTCAAAATTTTAGTAAGTTTTCCTTAGTTATATATATTTAATTACTTATCTTTTTATATATATTATATTTGAATGCATTATCAATCATGTTATATTTATTCGGATATATAGATATTTTGGTTTTTATGCGTATATTATGTTAATTGATATTAAGAAATATGTAGGTGATTAGTAAAATTACAATTATTTATTTTGTGTCACAAACATAAGAAATTTATATGATTTGATACATAAAACAATATTCAGATTTTTAGAGTTAATAACACATTTAAAATTTGGTATAATTTTAGGCCCACTTAAAATTTTAATTATACATTTGTTAATCGGCCAAAGGAAAGTTAATAATGGATCGAAATGAAAATTTAAATAATGTACAAATTATTAATTTATAAAAAATATTTGTTTTATAAGATTAAGAAGGTTGTGTTCATAACTATGCGTTTATTAATCGGACAAAAGAAAGTTTAATAACTGGTCGAGTTAGACACTTAAAGTATATACAGAAGTTATGAATTGAAGACTAAAGTATGTTCTCTTGTGTATGTTGATATGTTTTATAAATTAATAAGATAATGAGTATGCAATTAATGCGATTATTTAATCGGCCCAAAGAAAGATAAACAATTGGTCAAAATAATATTATGCACAGGTCGTAGTAAATATGTAACAATTATTCAATTTTTCATGTGAATAATTGGACAATTCAAAGATAATCAATTGTTTCATAGGACTTATTGTTAATATTTGATTACTACAAAAGAGTACCGTTTGCAAGTTAATATTTAATATTTAAAGACTAAATATTAATATTGCGTTTGGTATCTTCTAATGAGACGTACCATTATTTTGAATGTATATAATTATTAAATTTATGTAAGCATGGTTATTCAATTATTTTGTTATCTAATTAAGTTAACAATTCTTTTATACATATTTTTATCAAAATTAATAATTCTTTTTATATGATAAATCCATAATTTATTCTTTTAAAAATTGTATCTAAAAAGGTTAAAATTTCTAAGTATTATTAGAATAAGTTATAAATACACCATAATATATATTTTATTTTGTTTAAAAATTAAATGTATTAAAGTTAGAGTTACACTAATATATTATCATGCATCTAATTTGGATTTTCTTATCCACACTTAAGTCAATTATATATGAATTAAAGTTGTGTAAAGGGAGACTTAGTCTCTAAAACACTCGCATCATATTATGTGTAAGAAAATAAATGATTAAACAAAAATAACATAAATGGTGTTCACCTAACATATATCGTCTTTTACTTTAAGAGTAATAGTCGAACTATTTTGAAAATAAAGAATTCTGAATATTTGATTATCTATTGAGTATATTTGGACAAACACTGAAATTATGGGTCCATTCACTAAATATTTTGTCTTTCATGAACATATTATTGATAAGGGTATTGAATATTTATATGATATAAAGTTTTAGTTAGTTGGAGTTTATATTATAATGATTGTATATATATTATTTAAGATATATATGCGTATTAAAGATTCAATTTTAAAAATTAAGTTTTAGTGAGAATTTGAATTATAATATTTGTATAGACATGTTAAAAATCACACTAAATATTAATCCATACTACACACCCATTTAATCATTTGGTAATTTAAAAGGAATATTATTCTACACCTTATTTATTTATCCAATCATAGGGCATGCGTCTAAAGGTAATCCAAGTCTAAGAATGTGTCTAGTTTTGTATCATTTTGTTCCTAAATGATGCGTCTATGTCACGGATTCTTAATCTGTTATGATTTCAAGCTTTGCAGAACATTATTGTCCCCTCTTAACTTACATGCCCATGATAATGAGCCCGACCATTATAAATTGAATTGTAATCAATTATATTCATAACAATATGTTTGCTCTCATTAAAGAAGACAAATAAGAGAGATAACAACTCTTGTAATTGTTCTTTAAGATATAAAAAAATTTATAAAAATTTCTCCAAATTTTTTGAATGATTCTCTTTATAGGCCAACACTATTCACATACAAGATTTGCACCAAGTGAATCAATATCTGAGTTTTACAATACTACACAAAAGACCTAGAAATACGATAGAGGATTCTCGATCCAGTCGGAGACCAAGGTCCGATAAAATTAATCTAGGACAGAGACCTAGGACCCGTGTTCTTGAGTTATGACCGAGACCTATGACTGATGTTCTTGAGCTAAGACTAAGAAATCCGACCGAGGATTCCCACCTATGACCGATAAAATTCAGACATATGACCGAGAGGTCTAACTTGGGACCGAGACTCCTAGGACCCACGACCGTGAAACCCAAACTTAGGACCAAGATGCTCAAGATCTAATACTAAGTGGGCCAAACCTGGGACCAAGAATCCCAGACCCGGGATCGAGGCTCCAAAGACCAGGACTGAGGATCTTAGCCTAGAGCTAGCCCAGACCAAGAGGTTTATACACCTCGACCGAGAAACATAACCACATGCTAGTCCATGACCGATAGGTTTTTACACCTAGTACGATAATTTCAGCTAAGGACCTAGATATCCTTAACACCTCAACCTAGGGACTCCGGTCCTCCGACCGAGTATCTTGAACCCCGATTGAGAGCTCCCTAGGCCTAGACCGAGCCTCCCGATCCCTGAACAACAAAATAGGACTGACCCTTATGACCGACTCCGATCTTAAAGCCTGTTTGATTCTACTTTTCAAAACATAATATTATTTTTATAATTTTGGAACCCCAACACAATTTCTAATCATCCCAAGAGATCGAAAAATAATTTAATAATATTTTCAAGATGTTCCCAAACAAATATTTTGACTATAAACTTTGTTTGGTATTTATTTCTAAACCCTAACATTCTTAAAAATGAAAGATATTCTTCAAATATTTTCACCCTAATTACCAAACGCAATAGGTACCATCATTTAAAGTATTGATGTTCAATACTTTAAATAATGCTAAGCTTATAAGCATAACTATGATCGGAAGAATAAAATGGTTAAAAACTCAAAACGTGATATAACCAGTTTTAAAAGTCAAATTTATAAGTAAAGATTGTTTTCGAACGGGTACAAATGATGAAGCGCGAAAGTCTTTTCCCGAGTATCACCAAACTCGAACCCAAAATGAAACTCTAATGTAAAATACGTTTGTACACGCTAACCTTTTTATTGATTTTTCTAAAATCAATTAGCGTCATTGAATTATAACAAATACTTAAAAATTAATTATTTTTACATAAATAATTTTAAAAGCTATCAGGTAATATTAAAATCTATTATCAATGATTATCGGTCCTTCGGCTATGATGAACTGCATCTCGTCATCCACGGTGATTAAATACAGGTGCATGCGTGCCTTTTAGTTGGCACAGTCGTCACCTTCTAGCATTGGGGGCCTATCGAACGACATGCTTGCTTGAGTATTGAAACTAACTACTCTGATACCAATTCTTGTTGTGTTTCCTTTATAAAAATCGTATACGTTATTGAATTAGCTGTCGAATATGATTCTCTTGCGTGCATTCACTATAATAATTTATATACTATCCACAAAATAATGATTAAGATATAATATTATGTAAATTTTTCTATTTACGTATCCGAGTTGATAATTTTCTAATTTTCTAGATATTTTAATTTTTTATTTAAAATTATATTGAATTTTCTCGATCTTCTAATTTTTTTTAAAAACTATGTTAAATAAATACATATCTTCATGTATTCTCCTATATATTTAAAAGTGAGTCATGCATGTAATTGCTCAAAATTGTATGAAAACAACATATCATTCCAACGAGCAAGGCAGCACGCCATAAGTACAATGACGTCATGAATTTTTCTTAAAATTTTTACACCTCTAACCGAGGCAGCAAACAACTTCTGCAATTCCAAGAACATTGGATTATTGTTTGAACTTTTGGGAAAGTAATCAGGCGACCCGTTAGTGAATGAAGATGATATCCTGTGGTTATAAATTAATGACATGCACAACATTTTCTAATAACGGTAATGCATGTTAAAGGTCCTTTGTTCATGGAACGCGTTAATGTTCTAGGAATTGCATAAATGCATGAGTTGGTCGCTGCTAGAGGTGTAAACATTCCAAGGTTAAATAATTTGGTTTTCAAATTCATTCTCTAGTATGCTCATCTGATAGAACCTATTGCAAAAAGGATGCAGAATGAAGTAGATTACATTAAGGTTTGTAACAACAACTTCTTTATACTTATTATGTATCTTATTGTTGTTACAATTAATATCAACCAATTGTTGACGAACAACTAGAAGCCATTATTGTGAGGTTAGACATTCTATGTTCAGAAGAAATATAATGTTTCATAAGCAACTAACTAAAATTATGTTTTTTGATTGGTACATGTATAATAAGGAAACGCTACGAGGCGAGCTAGCTGTCAACAAGAAGAGATGCGAAAAAGGTTTATCCTAACTTAAGGTTGAAGTTGTTGATCTAGTGTCTGAAGAGGGAACAACAACTGGAGAGAAGCTGAGAAAGATCAACCCTAAGGAGGCGCAAAGCAGAAAATCTTGAGAAAGATCAACAAGTATAAGTTATAAGTTTCTATTGTTGTTTTAAAGAGGTAACTATTTAGATTGGCTTGTTTGATTTGGTAACAACTATTCACATATAAGATTTGCACCTTGTGAAGCAATATCTGAGTTTTACAATACTATACAAAAGACTTAGTAAATGGTGCAGAGTTCAATGAAATGCGCACATGTAGAGAATTCAAAAGTCAGAACTATTTGCAATTACCCGAGCTTGCAAGAAGTGGTTGATGACAAATATTTTGTCATCTGATAGTGGAGTAAGTGATGAATTCCTTTGAGGTGAAATGTAAAGGTTGGAGTGGCACAGGATTACTGCAGAAAAGGAAAACTGGGAGAACATTTAGTGATGAACGAAATCAGTTTCTAGAACAAAAACAAATAGAAAAATACTTACGGTCGTGGCCTTGGTTATCCTTCCCATTCATATGATTAGACAAAATGGCTACTTGCAACATGTAAGTGTTTACATAAGTGTCTCCAGAAATGAATTGGCTGTAAATCATAAAGAAGACTCATTCCCATACTTGAAGGAGCTGACGCTCCAGGCGGCCATCTTAGCCATCTCTTGAAGGTCATCATCGACTACCAAGTGTTTGCTACCTCCGATCAGCTTCACTTCATCATGTCCGATTGAAAGTGTTTGCTACCACAGTCCACACAGTACAGGTCTGGGTCGGGCTTTTCAGTTTGTAAGAACTAAAAAGTAAGCCCTAAATGTAATTGTCGTAAAGATACTTGGGTCGGATTGTGGGTTGAGCCGCCCATAAACTTAAAACGGTTAAAAATAAATTTAAAAATGTTATTTGTAGGTTTCGAATTTACAACCTAACAAAACAAGTATAACCCTTTAACCAACTAAGCTAACAACACTTTATATTTAAGATTGAACATCATATTTGATGAACGAGAGACATTTTAACAATAAAACTTCAAAATTTTAACTAACTAATCTATATATATATAATGATGCTTAATTTTTAAACTGTCCGGATTGCCGGGTCGAGAGCTGTAGTTAATTTGGATATTTATGTGAGAGTAAATGGATACTTGGGTCGGATTGTGGGTTGACCCGCCCATAAACTTAAAACGGTTAAAAATAAATTTAAAAATGTTATTTGTAGGTTTCGAACTTGCAACCTAACAAAACAAATACAACCCTTTAACCAACTAAGCTAACAACACTTTATTTTAACAGTTCAACACCAAATTTGATGAACGCGGGACATTTTAAAAATAAAATTTCAAATTTTTAACTAACTAATCTATATATATATATATATAATGATGCTTAAATTTTAAAGTGTTCGAATTGCCGGGTCGAGAGCTGTGGTTAATTTGGATATTTATGTGAGAGTAAATGGATACTTGGGTCGGATTGTGGATTGACCCGCCCATAAACTTAAAACGGTTAAAAATAAATTTAAAAATGTTATTTGTAGGTTTCAAACTTGCAACCTAAAAAAACAAGTACAACCCTTTAACCAACTAGGCTAACAACACTTTATATTTAAAATTCAACACTAAATTAGATAAATGTGAAACATTTTAACAATAAAAGTTCAAATTTTTGACTAACTAATCTATATATATATAATGATGCTTAATTTTTAAAGTGTCCGGATTGCCGGGTCGAGTGTTGTGGTTAATTTGGATATTTATGTGAGAGTAAATGGATACTTGGGTCGGATTGTGGGTTGACCCGCCTATAAACTTAAAACGGTTAAAAATAAATTTAAAAATGTTATTTGTAGGTTTCGAATTTGCAACATAACAAAACAAGTATAACCCTTTAACCAACTAAGTTAACAACACTTTATATTTAAGATTGAACATCATATTTGATGAACGCGAGACATTTTAACAATAAAAGTTCAAAATTTTAACTAACTAATCTATATATTTATAATGATGCTTAATTTTTTAAGTGTCCGGATTGCCGGGTCGAGAGCTGTAGTTAATTTGGATATTATGTGAGAGTACATGTATACATGGGTCGGATTGTGGGTTGACCCGCCCATAAACTTAAAACGGTTAAAAATAAATTTAAAAATGTTATTTGTAGGTTTCGAACTTGCAACCTAACAAAACAAGTACAACCCTTAACCAACTAGGCTAACAACACTTTATTTTAAAGATTCAACACCAAATTTGATGAACGCGGGACATTTTAACAATAAAATTTCAAATTTTTAACTAACTAATCTATATATATATATAATGATGCTTAATTTTTAAAGTGTTCGAATTGCCGGATCGAGAGCTGTGGTTAATTTGGATATTTATGTGACACTAAATGGATACTTGGGTCGGATTGTGGATTGACCCTCCCATAAACTTAAAACGGTTAAAAATAAATTTAAAAATGTTATTTGTAGGTTTCAAACTTGCAACCTAAAAAAACAAGTACAACCCTTTAACCAACTAGGCTAACAACACTTTATAGATATCATCTACGGTTGATCGAAAAAACGCACTTAGAGAGAGAAATTTTCTCTGGAGATTTTTTCTCACATCGGGCACGATCGGCACATCAACGCCGCCGGAGATTTTGACGTCAGAATGATCTCAAATTTCTCCAGCAGGTGCGTCTCATTCTCCCCTACAATCTGACCGAAGAAATTTCAATTTGAACGGAGGAATCGAGAGAAATCACGATTATAGTTTCTAGATCGGATATTTAGGTCGTTTTAAGCACGGTCAGCACAATCGGCACGATCGGCACGAACAACACAAACAACACGGATTCTTGCCGCGACCGCGCTTTTACATCGGAAGTCAGCCGCCATCCTCCAGCACCTTAAATCGGTTGTCGTGCGCCCTCTGGAACGTGTTCTGTTGTGCAAGGAACGGGCGCGGTCATCTTCTCTTACCGTTGACCGGAGCATTTCGTCAAACCCCCTTCTGCAGAGATTTGACGTCAAATCGGCGTCGGTCGCCCTCCTCTTCTCACTTTTCGGTTACAGGTTAGTTCGGACCTCGGTCGGGACATCAAACCACACCGCGAGGCGCGGGTAGGTCTCCATTGAACTTCTTTATCGCCGTTTGAATCAAGTGTTCGGTCTGGAGGAATCTTTCGTAGCTACAGACCGTTTCAAAATTGCTTAAACCCTTTCTTGTTTGAGCAATTATTTTCAAGCTCCTGTTCCGGTGAAATTTGTTTCCAATCGTGTTGTTTGCGCCCACCCTTTGCTGCAGAATTCCAACCTTTGTGGCTCCTTTGAAGATTAGGCAGTTTGCGCTTGATCTTTCCAATGACTGATACGCGCCCGTCCAGTGTAGTTACTCGGCAAGGGGCGTCCTTCAAGTCCTCCCTGATGATCCTAAGAAGGTGCTGAAGGGGCCGTCGACAAACAGCAAGGCTAGGTCTGACAGACGAACTCGCATGTCTCTTAACAATCCCAGGAAGCAGAAGCCAGAAATCATGGATGAAGTCCTAAACAATGGAGAAGATGCGCCTATTGATTCTATGCCAAATACATCATCGGGTATGAGTTCTTTTCCACATGCTGATGAATTACATGAGAATAGTTCTATTGGGGATTCATACTGTAACAATATGCATGTTTATAATAGAAATGATAGGATTGAATTGATAGGAAAAGACAGTACTGCATATAGAAATGATAGGACTTTAATTCCAGAAAATTCTGTTGTTACTGGACTTGCTGCACAGAATGGACCGTTAGAGTCGCTGGTTGGTACCCTAAACCTGACCGGTCATTCTGTTGGGAAATTGGATTTGAAATCTTGTCTCGTTGAAATTGATGACAATCGGGTCGCTTGTGCTGAAAATTCGTTCCCAATGTTAGAGATAATCTATCAAAAAGGCTCTAAGGTAATGCAGGAAAATGACATAAATTGTACAGGTTTATTGGGTCCTATTGAAAGTTCAAAATTGGGGTCTGTTTCTGAATCGGGTGAAAACATTACGCTGAGATTTATGTCTGTTTTGAATGATCCTACTGAAGTTGGTACTGGTGTTCCTATTGAGGTAAGTATGTCAGAGCTGAATAAGACTGTTGATCGAGAATTAATAGGTTCAAAAATATTACAAGGTCGGGGTCAGTTTCAGAAGCAGGAAAACATGACAGTTTGGGTAATTCAGGTGCAGAGAAAGATTAGAAAATAAATTTTACCGGTCCTGCTAGAGAGGATGCTAAACTGGGCAAAATAGATCATTTTGAAAATGCCTCTATAGGGTTGGAGATATCAGCTACTCAGAGTCCATTAGGTCCAAAGAAGGATATAATTTCAGAGTCTTGTTATTCAATGAGAAATCTTGCAAATCTAAAAGTCTTGGGTTCCATTAATGATCAGAATGCTAAATCTACATGTCCTGCTAAGGATCAAATGGAAAGTCAGATATTCAGACTATGTACTAGGCTTGAAAAAGGTTGGACAGAAGACACTAAATGCACCCAGGATTCTATAACTGAGGCTAAAATTGCAGGATCTTCTAAACAGCCTGCACATCTAGCTGAAACTGTTAAAGGACATAGTCTAACATAATCTGGAAACACTGAAGAAATTGGATCTGAGTTAGAGCTATTCATGAAAATAAATTCAGCTAAATTAGAAAAGCCTAATAATACAGATCTAAAGGATGATGAACTGAACTTAATTGGTATAGCCAATGGTGAAAGCTTGGCTGGAAATTATATTGATTCGTTGATTGATGACATCATGAATGACAATCTGGGTCTGGGTATGGATCTCATGGAAGCTACAAATAAGTTGGGTCAGAATATAAGTCAGGGTATAAGAGGTGAAAAATGTATGAAACTAGAAGAATTAGCCAACGATTTTCGCTTGACCGGGTCTGATGAGGGGTTAACCAACGGTTTTCGCTTGGCCGAGTCTAATATGGGGTTAGCCAACGGTTTTCGCTTGGCTGGGTCTGAAAAGATAATTTGGTTGCAAAAAAGTTGGGTCTAACAAGGATGGATAACATGAATATTCAAGTCATTGATCCTGAACACGCCGGTCCTAGACACACCAAAACTACTCATGGCATTGGTCATATCTCTTCAAATGCCGGTCTTAGCTCTTCAAATGTCGGTCCTAGCTCTTCAAACGCCGGTCATAGCTCTTCAAATGCTGGTCCTAGCTCTTCTAATGCCAGTCCTAGCTCTTCTAATGCCGGTCCTATCTCTTTAAATGTCGGTCCTGACATCACATATCCACCTTCCACCGGTCCTAATCGCCAAGATAATAAATCTACTAACAAAGCTATGAGCCACCGGTCGAATCAAAAGAACCAAAGCATAAATGTTGATTTGGAATCAGACGATTGCACTGACTATGATGAAACAATAATATGCGACCTCGAATATCATAAGTCCATGAAGAAGATATCGGCAACAAAGATAAAACCAAAAGCAAAGAGGCGTAATTCTTCCAAAACAAGTGCTGAAATTGAAAAGATCGATCAAGAAACCGGATCGAATAATTCTAAAACAGCTAAGAAGGGTAAGAATGAATTGAAAATCAAAGAAAGGAAAAACATGAAGGCAAATAACTCAAGTTCTAAGAAGAATGTTGAAGTAAATCCCAAGGAAACTGTGACACCCGAGGCTAACCTTGAGATATTGAACCTGGGTGTGTTTTCTCCACTCGTTAATCTGGATCCTGAAATGCCAATTGATAGCATTCAAAAAAGAAAACTGATACACAAGAGAAGAGCACTAAAGGGAATATTCTAAAGAAGACCGGAACAATTGAAGGCAACAGTTTTGTGGGAAATATAAGGGTTAGATGGGCCGAAAAGAACAAACAAGTCAGGAAAGATAGCATCCCTGAAACAGTCATCTCCTCAGCTCCTCCTACTGCTGTAATTCCTGGCAAAGAAAATACTCAGGCTGATAACAAGGATCTTACTGCTGGTCCAACGTGGTCAATGAGGAAAAACGAAATAGCAAATTTGGCAGGACTGAGAAACCAAATGAAGAAGTTATTTTTCCAAATTAATAAACAAGAGATTACGATGCCCCAAGAAAGAAATGATCAGTTGAATGCTCAGTTCAACAGTCACTATCTAAAGAATTGGAATCTCTTTAACAAAGACCAATATGATGAAGTGATCAAGTGGACGGTTGACGCCATGAAGGAAATTTCGAAATGTAATAAAACAAAGGTGTACACAATCATGAGCAACCCAAACAAAACCTGGCAAGAAGGAAAGGTGTGGAATGGAAATGCCATGAGCGATCCAGAAAAGGGAAAATTCCAGATAGACGCCTTATTCCCAAAGGTAATTACACTTGATCATCCGCACCGGTTTGAGCTCCCACCAGAAATTGAAGAAAAATGTGTCAAGGCATGGGAATTTGTCATAGTTGGTCATTTAATGGGCAACATGAAGGCACCATTTGCTGAGGTTAAAAGAACATTGATGGGTCAGTGGGAATCCTCTGGTCTAGAGAGGATCACAATCAATGATCACGGATTCTACTTTCTATCCTTCAGGAATGGAAGCGAAATAAAGTCGATCATAGAGAGCAAATATACTTTTATCAGGGGAAAAAGATTCAAGTTGTACAAGTGGAGCGAGGAACTTAATACTAATCATAGACCGCCTGAACTTGAACAAATCTGGGTGAATCTCAAGAATGTTCCACCACGCATGTGCAACCCGATGGGCCTTGCCTATATTTCAAGCATTATAGGCAAACCACTTATGTTTGACCCAGCAATGGAAGGTTATGAGCGTGCATCAGTGGCCAGAGTTAGTGTCGAAATCCATCCAAGTAGCTCTCTTCCAATCAAGCTTGAACTTAAAGATAGACTGGGAAATTTATTTGACATTGGAGTACAATACGAATGGAAACCAAATCGATGTATATGGTGTAGCACTTTCACACACGCTACGAATAAATGTCTAGTCAATAATAATCTAAAATCGAAGACCAATAACAACACTCAAGTAAGCGATATCAATGACTCTAACCAGGCTCAGGTTGAGAGAAATGTGAACAGGTCTGAACTTAACAGCAATGAACGCACTGAGGATGATAAGATGGACAACCAAAAGCAAGAACAGCTAAGAGTAAGGAAGAAGATAGGAAAAAGAATGAAGTGGGTAAGGGTACAAGCTAGCCCTACTAACGTTGATCATATTGGTCATGTTCAGGGCACCGGTCCTAGGGATTCTTTTTTCTCAAGAATAGGTCCTGTTCAAAATGTCAGTCCTGGTCAGGGTATCGGTCCTGATAAGGCTGGACATAGACACACCGGTCTTAGAGCTTCTCATAAAGCTACTATTCCTAGCCATATTGACCATATTAAGCCTGGTCTTGGACTTGTTGATCATGAAACTACTCAAGCTACCAGACTTGCTACTACAGGTCTTGATGAAAAATGTGCAACCATTGCTGATCCCAGCTATATTGGTCCTGATACTGGCACAAGTCCTATTATTGTGGATGATACTATTGTTGGTCCTAACTCCACCGATCCCAATACTGATCAAAGAACTGGTCTTGATGTAACTACATGTCCTAGTTCCAAAGTTTCTGAAATTCAAAGATCTATGGGACGGGGAATACTTGGCCCATATGAAACAAGCAAAATTGGATCTGAAGGCACTCCAATAGATCGTGAGTCTACTCTTGACAGTTCTAGGAATGCAAGCAGGAACCGTAAAAACAATGTCATCAAAATTCGAAATGACCTGATCCTTGGTCTCAGAGCCACCTTTCGAGATGATGAACATGAAAATCTTGAATAAGTAATAAAGAAGCTCTTGAGAATGGAATGGGAAATCTTGGGTTTTGTGAAATCAAAAGATCAAGTGCAAAAGAAGACAATTTGGTCTTGAATAAGGTAGTGAGCCTTAGTTCTGAAGTAGGGCTAATTGAAACCGATAACAAACATGAATCCAGTAGTGAAGAGGTTCAAAGTCAGAAAAGACCTACTAAAGCAGAACAAGATGAAAATCGAAGACAAAATAGAAAGATCCTGGATCCAGAAGCTACTAAATCTATCACGGGAGAAGATGAGATCTACATGAGGCAACCCTCACTCAATGACAATAGTATTCAATGTAATCAAACTTTAGCCATTGAGGATAGTGAGGCAAGTGATGCTTATGATTTCTCTGATGAAGAGGTCTAGGACAATCTGGAAAGTCAGGAACCCAACACTTATATTCATTCATGAATATAGTGACATGGAACATAAGGGGACTCAATGACCCTCTAAAATGTAAAGAAATCAGGAGGATCATTGAGAATCAGAAGATCACTATTATGGGTATTCTTGAGACAAAATTCAAAAGTCGGAACGTTGAGAAGGTTAGCAAACTGTGTATTGATAGTAGCTGGGAAATCATTCACAACTCAAATGACAAAACGGGCAGAATCTGGGTTATTTGGGATAACAAAGTTGTTGGGGTGATGACTCTCTTTTCGAATGATCAAGCAATCCTGGTGGAGGTCAAAGACAGAATCACAAGAATCGTGTTTAATCTTGCTATTGTCTATGGTAGCAACTCAAGCACTGACAGAAGACTCCTCTGGAATTGTCTTAGAAACTGGATCGGTATTGATAAATCTTGGGCTGTCCTCGGTGATAACAACGTAACCAGAAACGAATCTAATCGTAGCCTAGAATCTGAAATTACTCGAGATATGATTAACTTTAATGACTGCATCAGAGATATGGGTTGTATCGAGCCTACCAATTCTGGGAACTTCTTCACTTGCTCTTCTACGAGAGGGAATGAGCAAATTAGAAAAAGTAGAATTGACAGATGTCTGGTAAATGAGAACTGGATTAACCAGTTTCCGAGAAGTCAACTTCATGTTTTGAATCCGGGTATATCTAATCACTGCCCGATTAAATTGTTCTGGGAAAAGGAAGAAAGGTTCAAAAGGCCCTTTAAATTTTTCAATTTCTGGATGGATAATGATAAATTCAAAGGTATTCTCGAAAGCGTATGGTCAACAGATGTTAGAAGTTCCAACATGTACAGGGTTTTTGAGAAGCTTAAGCTCCTGAAGAATCATCTCCAAAGCTTTGACAAGAAAAAGTTCAGCAATATCTCCAATAGAGTTCTGGCTGCTAGAGAAAAACTGGAAGAGGTTCAGAAAAAGTTATTAAGGGATGATAGTGATGAACAACTCAATGAAACAGAAAGATATGCGCTTGAAAACTTCAGGAAGCTGAGTCTGCTTGAAGAGAATTTTGTTAGACAGAAATCAAGACAGAGCTGGCTTTCGTTGGGTGACAAAAACACAGCTTTTTTCTACAAAAAATGCAAGGCTAGAAATATGAGAAACAATGTGTACAGGCTGAAGAATGATGATGGTGAATATGTTCAGGGTCAAAAGGGTGTCCAAGATCTGGCTATTGATTTCTATAAGCAGCTTATGGGTACAAGAAAGCAACATCAAAGTCACCTGAATACCTTGTATCAAATTATTGATAGGAAAATCTCTACAGAAGATAGTCGCAAGTTGATAAGAGTGGTCACGAAGGTTGAGGTTAAAGAAGCTCTGTTTAGTATTGATGGGAATAAAAGCCCGGGTCCTGATGGGTTTAATGCACAGTTCTTCAAAGATAATTGGTCGGTTGTGGGTAAAGATGTTACTGATGGGGTTCTGGAGTTTTTCAAAAACAGGAAGATGTTAAAGCAATGGAATACAGCGGTCCTAACCTTGATCCCCAAAACTGCGGTACCTGAGAAAGTACAAGATTTCAGACCAATTTCCTGCTGCAATGTGATTTATAAAATAATTTCAAAAATCATTTCTAAACGTTTTAAAAATGTTATAGGAAAAATAATAAATCTTAATCAATCTGCATTCATCCCCGGTAGGACAATCTCTCATAATATTCTTCTCATGCAGAGCCTATTAAAAGGCTTCGGGAATAAGAAAATATCCCCGAGAGTGGCTTTCAAAATAGATATCAAGAAAGCTTTCGACTTTGTTAGATGGGAAGCCATTCGAGACTTTCTGGTTGTTTCTTCTTTTCCTATGATTTTTATCGATTGGATTATGCAATGCGTTTCATCATCCTGCTTTCTTGTTAGCGTCAATGGAATCCATAGAGGCTATTTCAAGGGTGAAAACGGGGTAAGGCAAGGGGACCCCCTCTCTTCTTACCTTTTCGTAGCTATCATGGCGATCTTTGAGAGCATTTTCGCGATGTTCCGAAAGAATCGTCCATACATCTTTCACCCATTCTGTGAGGTAGAGGAGGTAACACATATATGCTTTGCTGACGATTTGTTCATTCTAGCGTATGCAGACGTTGATTCCATTAAAACTATTAGGGCTACACTAACGTTTTTTCTGAGGTAATAGGTTTAACTATTAATGAAAGCAAAAGTGTGGCATTTTATGGAGGCGTGATGGACGAAACAAAGCAGGACATCTTCAACATCATGGGCATCAAGGAAGGCAGCTTTCCCATAAGGTACTTAGGAATTCCGTTAACTACGAAGCAGATCGAGATCTCACACTGCAAGCCGCTAATTGAAAAGGTAAAAAACACAATATATGGCTGGGCAGCGAAAAAACTTTCTTATGCAGGGAGGATCGAACTTATCAAAACCGTGGTTATGGGCATAGTTGGTTATTGGGTGCAGCAAATGGTCATTCCGAAGAAGGTAATGAAGGAACTCGACACACTGATGAGAAACTTTATCTAGGGTAGTAGTGGAAGAGGAGGAAAGAAAGTCAAATGGACCGCTCTCTGCAAACCGAAGGACGAGGGAGGCATCGACTTGAAGAACTGTATCGAGTGGAACAAGGCTCTAACCTTCAAGCATCTGTGGGCTTTGGAGCACAATCAGGAGTCACTATGGATCAAATAGGTGCATACGAGATTTATAAAACACGAAACCAGCATCTGGACCTACAAAATTCACGAAGGTATGAGCTGGTCTCTAAAAAAGATTCTTAAACTAAGAAGCGATATTCCAGATCTTTATGACATCCGACTAGGGGACGGGAAAGGCACTCTATTCTGGCACGACCCTTGGTTTGAAAATCAGCCTATCATCGATAAGGAGGAGTTTCAAAATACTCGTATCAGAAGGGACTGCGCAAAAGCGAAAATCAGAGACATCAAAAACGGGAATTGAAACTTGCTCTTGAGAAGAATTCCAGAAGGAAAGAGGATACTTGATCATATAAGTAACATACAACTACACGACAGACCGGATATTCATGAATGGAAAGCTGAGGACAATGGGAAGCTGGTATTGAAGAAAATATGGGAGGTAATCCGGGAAAAAGCGCAGAAAGTAGAATGGGCTCCTCTTGTATGGTCAACGAAGATTATCCCTCGACACCAGTTCATCCTATGGCTCACCTTCTGGAAAAGACTCAGCACACGTGATCGTATCAGTAAGTATATGAGCATCCCGGATGCGAGCTGCCTTCTATGCATAGGAAATGAAGAAACCATAGATCACATATTCGGGAGCTGCTGTATTGCTTCGGAGCTTTGGGACAGATTCTATAAAAGCCTGGAGCTGATCAGTTTCCCGAGCAAATGGAATGAAATCAAAGAAGCGACACTACTCAAAGCCAAGGGAAATAGATTTGCAACAAGCGTGTTCAAGTGCGGCTTTGGAGCAGTGGTGTATAACATTTGGCAAGAACGGAATGCAAGGGTATATGACAGAACCCGTAGGAGCATTGACGAGTTATGGAAAGATATTGTATCGGATTGCAGCGCCCTCGCGGGAACGTGGAGAGGAATTCCAAGCACGGAGCAGAACTGGAATATCTACAGGAACTAGAATTTAACGTTTTTTAAACTCACTAGAATTGAAAACATTGTAAACAGATAATTCATTTACGTTTTTAGCTTTTATTCAGAATGTTACGACTTCAAAATCATTCTAGGCCTGTCTAGAATGATCTCTTAAACTCGTGGGTTTTTTCCCGTTTTTGGGAATTTTAATGAAATGACGTTAAGTCGTTTTTCCCAAAAAAAAAAACAAAAAAACAACACTTTATATTTAAGATTCAACACCAAATTAGATAAATGTGAAACATTTTAACAATAAAAGTTCAAATTTTTAACTAACTAATCTATATATATATAATGATGCTTAATTTTTAAAGTGTCCGGATTGCCGGGTCGAGTGTTGTGGTTAATTTGGATATTTATGTGAGAGTAAATGGATACTTGGGTCGGATTGTTGGTTGACCCGCCTATAAACTTAAAACGGTTAAAAATAAATTTAAAAATGTTATTTGTAGGCTTCGAATTTGCAACCTAACAAAATAAGTATAACCCTTTAACCAACTAAGCTAACAACACTTTCTATTTAAGATTGAACCTCATATTTGATGAACGCGAGATATTTTAACAATAAAAGTTCAAAATTTTAACTAACTAATATATATATATATATAATGATGCTTAATTTTTTAAGTGTCCGGATTGTCGGGTCGAGAGTTGTAGTTAATTTGGATATTATGTGAGAGTACATGGATACTTGGGTCGGATTGTGGGTTGACCCGCCCATTAACTTAAAACGGTTAAAAATAAATTTAAAAATGTTATTTGTAGGTTTCGAACTTGCAACCTAACAAAACAAGTACAACTCTTTAACCAACTAGGCTAACAACACTTTATTTTTAAGATTCAACTCCAAATTTGATGAACGCGGGACATTTTAACAATAAAATTTCAAATTTTTAACTAACTATTCTATATATATAATGATGCTTAATTTTTAAAGTGTTCGAATTGTCGGGTCGAGAGCTGTGGTTAATTTGGATATTTATGTGAGAATAAATAGATACTTGGGTCGGATTGTGGGTTGACCCGCCATAAACTTAAAACGGTTAAAAATAAATTTAAAAATGTTATTTGTAGGTTTCGAACTTGCAACCTAACAAAACAAGTAAAACCTTTAACCAAATGTGATTGAGATGTGGGTTGTCGAGGGTCCGATAATAGACCGGTATCATTTAAAAGTGTTTAAAGAAATATGAATGAAATATTTAATTTATCAAAGTGTAAGGTCACGATGCTAATTATTAAAAATATGAATCAAATATTTGATTGACAGAGTAAAAGTGTAAAGTCACGAAATGAGAGACATTCGGAAAAAATATGTGATAAAACAATGTGAGAAAATAAGTTGTTTTATCGAATTGAATAAAATGTGGAATGAAAGCATTATATTTTTTATTTTAATAATTTTAAACATTGAATAAATATTTTTATAATTTTTTTAATTTATTTTATTTTATCCTTATTCGTGCATCGTACGAAAATTTTCCTAGTTTATGTAAGAATGGTTGTTCAATTATTTTGTTATCTAATTAAGTTAACAATTCTTATATACATATTTTTGTCAAAATTTAAAGTTCTTTTTCTATGATAAAATTTTATTACATATCCATAATTTATTCTTTTAAAAATTATATCTAAAAAGGTTTAAATTTCTAAGGATATTATTAGAATAAGATATCATTATAAATACACCATAATATATGTTTTATTTTGTTTCAAAATTAAATGTATTAAAGTTAGAGTTACACTAATGTATTATCATTCATCTAATTTGGATTTTCTTATCCACACTTAAGTCAATTATATATGAATTAAAGTTGTGTAAAGGGAGACTTAGTCTCTAAAAGAACTCACATCATATTATGTGTAAGAAAATAAATGATTGAAACAAAAATAACATAAATGGTGTTCACCTAACATATATCGTCTTTTACTTTAAGAGTTATAGTCGAACTATTTGGAAAATAAAGAATTATGAATATTTGATTATCTATTGAGTATATTTGGACAAATACTGAAATTATGGGTCCGTTCTTTGAATATTTTTTACTCGGGGTCTTTCATGAACATATTATTCATAAGGGTATTGAATATTTAGATGATATACAATTTTAGTTGAAGTTTGTATTATAATGCTTGTATATATATTATTTAGGATATATATGCGCATTAAAGATTCAATTTTAAAAATTAAGTTTTAGTGAGAGTTTGTATTATAATACTTGTATAGACATATTAAAAATCACACTACATATTAATCCATACTACACACCCATTTAATCATTTGATAATTTAAAAAGAAGATTATTTTATACCTTATTTATTTTTAGTTTTGTATCATTTTGTTCCTACATAATGCGTCTATGTCATGGGTCTTAAATCTAAAAATAAAAAATGCGTAGATGAGTGGAGAAACTCGGGAAAGAAAAGATACCTATAACTTAGCTTACAAGCCCATGATACTGAGCACGATAAGTATAAGTTGAATGGTAATCATTTATATTCATAACATTAACTTTATAATCTAGCAATGTGGGATTAATGTGCTCCCTCCTTCCTTCTAGTACCTTACTAATATTCTATTTATCATACATATTTAGAAAAAATGAAATTCAGACAGGTAAGGCATCCACTCCCCCATCTTTTCCAAGAATTCATTGCTTTTTCGTCTCAATATCCAATAAAATACTATATCCAAATTCGCCAACATATGCCTACAAACACGTTTTGCACAGATGAACACGTGATATGTATCCTTTTAGTGAAACAAACCTGTTTACTTTTTAAATGATGTGAAATTACTTTCTTTAATCCACAATTTCGTTAAAGTCGCATATCAACATTGAAAACAAGCTAATAAAAATATTATAACACTATAAATTAAAAAAACATAAAAATGATCAACTAGCACTCAAAACTCTATAACATATTTGAGATTACACTGTGCTTGTTGGTCGATTATGTCTCCCATGGAATTAGGAAACCGGGTTATTTTGCAATGCATAATAAGTGTGAAAGGAATGCATACATTATAGATGACCCAAAAGACAAAAATATGATAAATTCATTTTAAAAGTACTTAAAATATCATTTTATATATTATATAAGTATATTACCAATCTAAAACAAGTTCATCATCGAATCAGAAATTAACATGTCAACAATTACCAGCATTATCTGCTAAATAAAGTCTAATTTGTCTTACAATAACTATTGTAATGCTGTCCATTATGAATAATTAGTATTGTTGTTCCAACCAAAGGCAATGGAATCATTGGTCTAGCTTATTCAGCAAAGATAATCCATCACTCCAAAAACTATAAAAAATTTTAATATAGGATGCTAATATGACCCCACATTTGAATCATTATTAATTCAAAGCATTCTCATCTAAATCACGATCAAAATAAAAGATAGATGCTAGTAAACGCTAGTTGAGAAATAGCAATGGAATAGGGGCTTAGAAAAAAAGTGTTCTAAATGGCGGTTGAGGTGGCCACCTTGGTGGTAGGCAGTTTTACACCGTCCCGCTTATACATGAGGTGATTAGTTAATTATTTATCATTTATTATTTTTAATTAATTATTTTCTAATATATATATATATATAAAAAAATTTAATAAAAAGACTTTTTACCTTCCTAACATGTTTTTAGAAATATTAGGAGTATGTTCAAATCAATTCATAGCAATTCGATCATGTTAGATCGAAAATCGAAAATTACAAAAACTTTCATGTTCTCCACGTATCTCATGTTAACCCGTTTTAGCCATTTATACATGACTAAAACATGAATCATCTGTTGATATTCATGCTAGATATGAATTGAAGTTTCAATACATATGATTACCCTTACCCCATGGACATTACGGATGTTTTGTTAAGTGCTGTAAAAACAGGTTACACCAAAAATCATCCTTATCAAGATTAAGACACAAATGAAGGATTTCCCTCTCGTTATAAATTAGATTAGATAACTTAGTGTTAGATTTCAAGCTCGAATTAGCATTTTTAAAAACCAAGTTTGTTGTATTCAAACTCGATTCGAGAGGGGTACTCTGTAACCACTAAAAATCTACATCTAAATTTATATTAAAATAAAATAATTATTTTAAATTATTTTTAAATAAAAAGGATCAAAATAATTAACCACATGCCCAAAAAACTATTTAAAACAATTAATTATGACTAATTAATGTGTTAATTAATCAAATTAATTAAGTGTTAAGGCCAAAATAAAAAAAATAAAATTATTTGGGGGTAAATGTTGTACCCATAAAATCTCAAAATAATTTTAGAAAAATTAAAGGACAATAAAAAATAATTAAAAGTGAATTTTGTATCCAATTCGCCTAAAAGAATTATTTATTTTATTATAAAAAAAATAAAAAAATTGGTGAAGTATTTGTCATATTTATTTTAATGTTTGTGTATTTAGAAAAGATCAAAATTAAAGCCATAAGGGTGTAAGAAAAATTAATTTCAAATAAACCCTTAAGAGTTTAAAATAAAAATAAAATCATGATCATGTGTGACCGAAACCAAGAGAATCGGTTGCAGCACACGTTAGGACCATCGGATCATCGCTAAATTTTCATCCAACTCTAGAAAGAGGCCACGCACCCCGTTGTAGCGAAAGTAGGCGCGCATTCGAGCTGCAACGAATCAAGAGATGCTCGTTAGCCAGGACATTAACAAAATGTTTGTTCTAGACGGAACATTGACGGATCGTCAAAAACATATGAAACACGTCATTTTTGGCTCTGGTTGTCTTCTTCATCGCAATGATGCGAATATAAGGATGAAGAACACAAATTGATTTTGACTTTTTGGAACTCAACCATTTGTTGATAGTTTTGACTAATTCAAAAGCCAGAATGATCAACCTAAAACCTTAGGCCTCATCATTACATACTCCGACGAGTTGACTGAAGAACAACTAAAATAGAATAAATGTAATTTGACTAATTCAAGCCATTAGACTTCGTGAACCGGCCTATGACTCGTGTTCTTTAGTTATGACCGAGACCTATGACCGATGTTCTTGAGCTAAGACCGAGAAATCCGACCGAGGATTCCCTCCTAGGACCGATAAAATTTATACATTGGACCGAGAGGTCTGACCTGGGACTGAGACTCCTAAGACCCACGACCGAGAAACTCAAACTTGGGACCAAGATGCTCAGGATCTAGGACTAAGAGGTCCAAACCTGGGATCGAGAATCCCAGACCTAGGATTGAAGCTCTCAAAACCAGTACCGATGATCTTAATCCAAAGCTAGCCCCAGACCAAGAGGTTTATACATGATAGGATCGGTGCAACCAATAGAGACTAGGGTCTGACTATTGTTAGCAACTTCTGATAAATGGTTTGATAGAAGTCATGTGAGTGATTAATATCTCTTTCTATTCTTCGTAAACTTTCACAGAATATAGCAGGTTGCTTAAGGATGTTCAGAGCAAACTCTCCTATGTCACCCCTTCTTCCACAACCGGAATAATTTCACTGAATTTTTTAGATCAAATACAGATTATTGAGCTAGTTAAATCTCTATTGAACAGAACAACCTCTGTTTAACTTACAATATTCTCAACAATATTCTCTCAGCTAGACAGTAATTGATTTTCACTCTTGAGCTTAGAAGATGATAGGAATCAGTAAGTGCAAAAGTAAGCTTTTAAATAAGTTCGTGGATAGATCAGATCACTAAGAGAGAGTTCATCTGTTGGCCTTGAGCGTCTATATATAGGAGAAGGACACCAAGGGTCGAATCTTCTAAATGGACACGTGGCAAGCATCCATTGGAAGGCTGCCCATAATAGAAGAGTACATCAGACTCTAAGCAAATGAATTGTGTCCGTACTGAACTGATAGTGCGTCGAATATTCTTCTGGAATTTTCCTCTGCTGGACAAGTAGTGGGAAGAATATTCGCATATGTGGCGTTCATTCATTTGATGCAAATAGCTGGTGTACTAGACTGCACGGATGAGTGGAGCAGGACTAGCATACAGCTAGTTGATCATGGGTAGTCGTATGCTAACTTCAGATGACTGCTGAAGAAAGGCATTAAACGTGCTCCATTAGACTGCCAAGTCTAAGAGAGTTAGACGTCAATGTCCAACTGCGCATTCAATTAGACCACCGAGTCTAATGGAGTTAGACTGCGACGTCTAACTATGCATCCCTTCAGACTTGTCTGAAGGAGTTAGACGTCAATGTCTAACTACGTTTCCCATTAGACTATCACGTCTAATGAAGTTAGACATCAACGTCTAACTTCGCATATGTTAGACTGCAACATCTAACTACACATCTATTAGACTGTAGCGTCTAACTACGTATCTGTTAGATTGTAACGTCTCACTACACATCTCTTCAGATTTGTCTGAAGGAGTTAGACGTCAACGTCTAACTACGTATCTCATTAGACTACCATGTCTAATGGAGTTAGACTACAACGTCTAACTACATATCTGTTAGACTGCAACATCTACCTACGCTTCTCTTTAGACTTGTCTAAAGGAGTTAGACGTGAACGTCTAACTACGTATCCCATTAGACTACCATGTTTAATGGAGTTAGACTGCAACGTCTAACTGCGCATCCCTTCAGACTTGTTTGAAGGAGTTAGTCGTCAACGTCTAACTACGTTTCCCATTAGAGTACCACGTCTAATAGAGTTAGACTACAACGTCTAACAACGTATCTGTTAGACTGCAACGTCTAACTACGTATCCCATTAGACTACCATGTCTAATGGAGTTAGACTTCAATGTCTAACTTCGTCTAATTAGCCTATTTAGACCACGTCCAACATAGCATAGTCATGTGCACCTGCAAATAAAAACCAAATAAATGATTTAGCTTTTATTCACAACTATGTTTTACTCACATATCATCAAAATTCAGTTGGCATAAAATTTTCTTATTCTTTTAATTATTTTAGTTAAAATAATTTGACCCAATAATTTCCCCCTTTTGATGATGTTAAAACTTAGTTAAAAAATTTATAACAAATAGACACAATCGATGAACAGAAAAGCAGTAACAAAAGATCATATATTTATACTATCAAAAGATCTGAAGGAAATAACATAATCGAAAATTTCCCAAACACAACAAAAAGATTGGGTATTTTCCTATCTCTCTCTACCCTTAGTTCCCTCTAGGACTAAGGCCACTTCTTTTCCCCCTTTTTAACATCATTGGGAGGGATATATTCCTAATGAGCTCTTTCGGCCTAAAGGATCTCCCAATTTTTATTTCTAAGCTTAAGCCTTCCTACTCGGAGAACGTAGTCGAGAATCTTTGGTAGTTCAAGACTCTTGAGGACTTGATGATAACCCTAGGTCCCCCAAAACTTGAAAGGAGGGTTGAAAGCAGCATGCTGAGCTGGGCAACATACGAAGGAGGTGTCCTTTCAGGAAAGATCATTGCCATCAGGTTGTTGAAAATAATTTTCGACTAGTTGATTGTTGTCCCCTTTGTGATAGAAATCATTATCTCGAAAACCTTTTTCGAGTAGAAGTTGGAAACTTCCTTGCCCAAGAGGGACTTGGAAATGATATCGTTGAGCAGGGAAAACTCAACTTTTAGAACGGACTTAGGTCTATGAGTTTCGACAAGAATGAGATTCCCATCAAAAGTTGTGTCGGAGAAGGAAAGTCTCATCTCAGATAAGACTTCATCGGAAGATGTGGGGAACTCAGACAGCCCCTCGGTTGGAAGATCGAAGACAACTGATCTATTAGACCGATAGAGACTTCCGTCTACACAAAAGTATAAGTTATAAGTTCCTATTTTTGTTTTAAAGAGGTAACTATATAGATTGGCTTGTTTGATTTGGAAACAACTATTCACAGACAAGATTTGCACCTAGTGAAGCAATATCTGAGTTTTACAATAATACACAAAAGATTTATTAAATGGTGCAGAGTTCAATGAAATGCTCACATGTAGAGAATTCAAAAGTCAAAACTATTTGCAATTACCTGAGCTTCTTGCAAGAAGTGGTTGATGACAAATATTTTGTCATCTGATAGTGGAGTAAGTGATGAATTCCTTTGAGGTGAAATGAAACGGTTGGAGTGGGACAGGATTCCTGCAGAAAAGGAAAACTGGGACAATATTTAGTGATGAACGAACTCAGTTTCTAGAACAAAAATAGATAGAAAAAGGCTTACAGTCATGGCCCTTGTTATCCTTCCCATTCATATGATTAGACAAAATGGCTACTTGCAACATGAAAGTGTCTACAAAAGTATCTCTGCACAAGGTTGATGAACATTTATATTTGCATCAATATCCATTCATGGACAACAACACCAAATGAATTTGTTGTTAATGACAAGAGAGCTTCTAGTGAAGAAATAAACTAAATATCTTAATTGTGAAACAGACAATATTACAGAATACATAATTGTGAAAAAAATGGCATCTAACGTACATTATATATGCAACACAAACAAAGCCAACTTAACAAGTGATACTACTAGATGAGATTATGAAAACAGTAGCATCTAACAAACAAACAAACAGATGGCATACCTCGAATCATTTCCTAGATTATGGAGTAATTCAAGAGGATATGGCAAAATCAAGATTTATCAGATGAATATTATAAGCAAATAGCAAGAAATCTTCATTTTAAATGTGCTGACCTTCAGATTATGCAAACCATCTCCAGCCCTAATGCTTATCTAAGAAAACACTAATTACTATCATTAATCTACAAGACATAATAAAAACAAACTAAAAGTCAAAAGTGTAAAAAGAGCACATAAACTATGGAAAGTATAAAGTAGACTCATTCCCATAAACTTGAAGGAGCCGACGCTCCAGGCGGCCGTCTTAGCCATCTCCTGAAGGTCATCATCGACTACCAAGTGTTTCCTACCTCCGATCAGCTTCACTTCATCATGTCCGGTTGAAAGTGTTTGCTACCACAGTCCACACAGTACAAGTCTGGGTCGGGCTTTTCAGTTTTTAAAAACTACAAAGTAAGCCTGAAAAGACATGGTGAGGTTTGGCCTGAAAAGACAAGAAGAATCAAGGCAGTAGTAATATTATACCACCAGCTATTAAAAATCTATCTTCAGATAATTCATTAAAGCCTTTCCTTCCCAAAGTAGAAAAAAACCTTTTTCAGTGATTTTTTGCTTTCAGAGTGCATTTTCATCAAACACCTTGAAGGCATATATATATGTGAAGTAATTAGGGTAGCAAAAAGAAGGTGGGTCATGGGTGAGCCTGTCTAAGAAAGAGTAGAAAGAGCATATCTAAGAAAACACTGATTACTATCATTAATCTACAAGACATAATAAAAACAACAAAAGAAGGCATAGATTCATGAGTTTTAGATATCAAGTATGAAGACTTATAGAACAGTTCATGATTCAAGTAAAGTCTTGCTTAAAAATGGAGTCTGTTAGGCTTAATCATGCTCTAAAGGCCAAAACATATGCTGACTCATTCATAGTGTCAAAAAGATTCATGATAACATTTCATTACTTTTTTTTTTCTAATCAGTGTGAGGTTTTTTGCTTTCATTGTGCATTCCAATGAACACTTAGAAGGCATATATATATATATACATATATAGTAGAAGACACGCTCTGATCTAGCGGCAACATCTCATCAACCAGACATAGATTCCTGTCTCCTTAGAAATCAAGGATACAGATGTACGAGCCTATAGAACAGATCCTGTTCAAGTAAGGTCGTGACTCTCATTCTCAAACCTTCTTAATATATACTTCAGAAACTTTGGTTACCTGAGCAATGTGGGATATAAACATCAGATAACTCAAGGACCTGTTTGGAATATGGTTAAATATAATTAAATAAAATGATCAACACAATTATTATACCACAAATAATCTATATAAATATTTACCCAAACAAGATTATACTACTATTATAAATAACCCCAAATTAATCAAACAAGCACACCAAAGTGTTGAGAAAAAAAACTGTGATAAGGTAGTAAAGGACAAGGAAATGAGGGCCGACTTGTGAGGATGACACAGAAATAGATATCATTAAGTTAGAATTAGTTAATCAAGAAAGATATCATCAGGTGCTGGAATTAGTTAATCATGGAAGGAAGATAGTGTAAACTGTAAAATTATTTCATTAACAGGGGTAACTTTTCATATACAAATGCTTGGACAAATCAGCCTCCGTTCAAATAACTTAACCCCAAACCTGTGATATGTCCTCCTGTGAGATGATAGAAAAATAAAGTTGAATGCTAAACTTAAATCAAAATTAAGGTCATATCTATTGATGGATTTCACAGACAGAAAGAAAGTTCATCTGGAAACCAAAGAATAGTCAATAATGGAATGGAATGGAATGCTATGCATAATGAGGGTAGCATGTCTATATTTGGAGGGTGCACATTTGTTTTTTGGACTAATAATTGTCTGGCAAAAACTCATGCCTGCATGCCTCTCTCTTGTCAAAGAATTTGCAAAACTCTAACATTGCTCACATTTATCAATGGATACCATGGCCGCTAACAAACAAACAAACAGCTCTTGAATATAACCCAAAATTTACCCAACAAGATTATACTAAAGAGTTGAGTTGAGTTGAGTTGACTAAACAGTGATATATGGAGGACACAAAAATAGAGAGATCTCATCAGGGTATTGCAATTAGTTAGTTAGTCATGGATTGGAATGGAATGGAACTTGGAAGGGAAGGCAATGCAGGATAAGCTTTGTCAAAGAGTTGAGAGTTATCCTGCCTGCATGTTCCATGTATACAAAGAATAGGTGACTGATTGACTACCAAGACATTTATCCCAGTCAGTCCCAGAGAGTGAGAGACAATTGTGCAATGCAGAAGACTAAACTTACGACATATCAAACAAACAAACAAACAGTGCAAAGACAAAACCCTAGCTAGCCTATTGCGTGCAATCAATCTAAGGGTCATGTCATCCGCTCATAGAACGCGACGCTACCTTAGTCGGCCATTCCACGGAAGAGAATCCATTTCTCGTAACTGGTTGGACTTGGTGGTGCGTGCATCTGGAAGGAAGGTCAAATTCTTCGACAAATGCATCCACGAAATGACGAAATCCGCAAAAAGCAATCAAGAAGATGAAGATTAAACGGTGCATTTCCACGACGTAATTTCATTCTAGCACAAAGAGGAATGTGAGCGAGACATGTCATTTTTTTTGAATGAAAATGGATAAATAAATTAAATGTAATTAAATTCAAATAATGTAAGAAAGAGAAATTTGAGCGAGAGTAAGAGTTCAAATTTTGGCGGTTGACATGACACAAACTCGGCTCTTCGGATCTGAGTTGACTCACTTCGTCTTCCCTTTCTTATTCATTTAAACAACACCACCCCAAACTTAATATAATATACAACTAACCCTTTAAATTTTTCTAACATTGTTCTCATTTTGAGAAAAACGAAATTAAAATTAATCACTTTCACCCTTCTCTTATCTCTTAGTATGTATTAATTAATAATAATTTACATTTTGTTAAAAAAAAATTTTTTAATTTGACAAACAAACAACCAAAATATAACAAAAATTTATTGATATTTTAATTGCGGACAAATAGTTTAAACAAATATTTAGGTGGTTAAACAATATTTATAATCGGCCTCTTTATTAATGTATCATAAAAAGATCATCTTTTCAATATAGACATTTTTTAGTTTTGAGATTTAAATTACAATAATGTAAACGTGTTAGTTAATTAATCACCAAGTCAAGAGTACTATATCTTTCTTCTCGAGGAGGAAGAGTTAATACTTACTTTAATTAAAATATGAGTTTATACGTAATGATAATTTGTTTTATCTTATTTTTTTCTTTTATAACGTTTAAATGTTTTTTAGGTTAATTTTTAATAAATATTGATATTTTTCAAATAAATAAAAAATTAGTTACCTATGTGAATACTACCATTATTTTATTTTTAAAGCTTATTTTTGTTGGTTATTTTAGGTGTTTTAAGCCGATCAAATATTTAAACATAATCCATAGATCTTTATTTATAACTAATAAGATCGTTATTAATGTATAGTTATTAGAAGAATACATGTTATGTTGAAATTTTAAACTGATTACATTAATGGAAAGAAAATGAGAATTTGGATAAATAAATTAAATGTAATTTAATTCAAATAAATATAAATTTATACCTAATTCAAATGTAAAGTTTTGGTGAAATTTAATTTTAATGCATAAGATCGATCGAATGATAATAGATAAGATTGAATGTCAAGAGTTTAGGATTGGAAGTTGTTGGATTGATAAATAAATTTATTGTGATGGTTTAATATCCAACTATATATATCCTTATAGTCAGCCCCAAGTTTTGGGCTGCCCTAGTCCCGGAAAAAAAAAGACGATATATTTTTGTTGTCCTAGGTCTAGTTTAAAAAATTGATAAAAAAATGTTTTTTGAGATTTAAACCCATAACCATACAAAAGTTCTAAGTTTTATCTTGAACCACTAAGTTACAACATTTTATTTTTAAAATTACAATAAATTTAACTAAATAGCTTAATGTTTTTAACAAATGAGCTGCCTTAACCCGAAGGCTTATCCTCTCACGTTAATACTTTTAAGATATTTCATATCTTATTCATCAAGTTATATATTTATAATTTTAAAGCCTTTTATTTGTTTCTTGAGCGTCCTTTCAATTTTTCACTCTATTGAGTGTTTTTCGAATTCTTCGAGTGTAAATAATTATATTTTACTAAGTATAACTTTTTTTTTATATCCATCTATATTTGGATTTTGAAAGGGAGTTAGTTTTCATTGACATATTGTTCGAATTTTAAAATAATTATATAAACTAGAAAGATCTTCGTGCGATGCACACGGATAAAAATATATTGTTACAACGTCCCGCGTTTATAAAATTTGGTGTTAAATAAAAAATATAAAGTGTTATTAGCCTAGTTGGTTAGAGAGTTGTACTTGTTTTTTTAGGTTGCAAGTTCGAAACATACCTATAGAATTTTTAATTTTATTTTTAACCATTTTAAGTTTATGGGCGGGTCTACCTAGAATCCGACCCAAGTATCCATTTACTCTCACATATGTATCCAAATTAACCACAACTCTCAACTCGACAATCCAGACACTTTGAAAATTAAGCATCATTATATATATATATATTAATTAGTTAAAAAGTTGAACTTATATTGTTACAACGTCCCGCGTTCATCAAATTTGGTGTTGAATTAAAAATATAAAGTGTTATTAGTTTAGTTGGTTAAAGAGTTGTACTTATTTTGTTAGGTTACGAGTTCAAACATATCTATATAATTTTTAATTTTATTTTTAACCGTTTTAAGTTTATGGGCGTGTCAACCCAGAATTCGACCTAAGTATCCATTTACTCTCACATATATATCCAAATTAATCACAGCTATCGACCCGAGAATATGGACACTTTCAAAATTAAGCATCATAATATATATAGATTAGTTAATTAAAAAGTTGAACTTACATTGTTACAACGTTCTGCAATCATCAAATTTGGTATTTAATTAAAAATATAAAATGTTATTAGCCTAGTTTGTTAAAGAGTTGTACTTGTTTTTTAGTTTGCGAGTTCGAAACATACCTATAGAATTTTTAATTTTATTTTTAACTATTTTAAGTTTATGAGCGGGTCAACCCAGAATCCGACCCAAGTATCCATTTACTCTCACATATATATTCAAATTAACCACAGCTCTGGATCTGACAATCCGGACACTTTCAAAATTAAGCATCATTATATATATATATATAGAGAGAGAGAGAGAGAGATAGATTTGTTAGTTAAAAAGTTGAACTTATTTTGTTACAACGTTCCGCGTTCATCAAATTTGGTGTTGAATTAAAAATATAAATTATTATTAGCCTAGTTGGTTAAAGAGTTGTACTTGTTTTGTTATGTTGCGAGTTCGAAACATACCTATAAATTTTTTTATGTTATTTTTAACCGTTTTAAGTTTATGGGCGGGTCAACCCAGAATCCGACCCAAGTATCTATTTACTCTCACTTATATATTTAAATTAACCACAACTCCCGACCTGGCAATCCAGACACTTTCAAAATTAAGCATCATTATATATATATATATATATATTGGTTAATTAAAAAGTTGAACTTATATTGTTACAACGTCCCGCGTTTATCAAATTTGATGTTGAATTAAAAATATAAAGTGTTATATCCTAGGTGGATAAAGAGTTATACTTATTTTGTTAGGTTGCGAGTTCAAAACAATCTATAGCATTTTAAATTTTATTTTTAACCGTTTTAAGTTTATGGGCGGGTCAACCCAGAATCCGACCCAAGTATCCATTACTCTCACATATATATCCAAATTAACCACAGCTCTTACCCGACAATCCAGACACTTTAAAAACTAAGCATCATTATATATATATATATACATTTGTTAGTTAAAAAGTTGAACTTATATTGTTATAACGTCCCGCGTTCATCAAATTTGGTGTTGAATTAAAAATATAAAGTGGTTATTAGCCTAGTTGGTTAAAGAGTTGTACTTGTTTTGTTATGTTGCGAGTTCGAAACATACCTATAAATTTTTTTATTTTATTTTTAACCGTTTTAAGTTTATGGGCGGGTCAACCCAAAATACGACCCAAGTATCCATTTATTCTCATTTATATATCCAAATGAACCACAGCTCTCGACCTGACAATCTAGACACTTTCAAAATTAAGCATCATTATATATATATATATAGATTGGTTAGTTAAAATTTGAACTTATATTGTTACAACGTCCTGCGTTCATCAAATTTGGTGTTGAATTAAAAATATAAAGTGTTATTATCCTAGGTGGATAAAGAGTTATACTTATTTTGTTAGGTTGCAAGTTCAAAACATACCTATAGCATTTTAAATTTTATTTTTAACCGTTTTAAGTTTATGGGCGGGTCAACCCAGTATCCGACCCAAGTATCCATTACTCTTACATATATATCCAAATTAACCACAGCTCTCGACCCGATAATCCGGACACTTTCAAAACTAAGCATCATAATATATATATATATAGATTGGTTAGTTAAAAAATTGAACTTATATTGTTACAATGTCCCGCGTTCATCAAATTTTGTGTTGAATTAAAAATATATAGTGTTATTATCATTGATGGTTAAAGAGTTGTACTTATTTTGTTAGGTTGCGAGTTCGAAACATAACTATAGCATTTTTAATTTTATTTTTAACCGTCTTAAGTTTATGGGCGGGTCAACCCAGAATCTAATACAAGTATCCATTACTCTCACATATATATCCAAATTAACCACATCTATCGTCCCGGCAATCTGGGCACTTTCAAAATTAAGTATCATTATATATATATATAGATTAGTTAGTTAAAAAGTTGACTCGTATTGTTATAATGTCCCGCGTTCATCAAATTTGGTGCTGAATTAAAAGTATAAAGTGTTATTAGCTTAGTTGGTTAAAGAGTTGTACTTGTTTTGTTAGGTTGCGAGTTCGAAACATACATATAAATTTTTTAATTTTATTTTTAACCGTTTTAAGTTTATGGGCTGGTAAACCTATAATCCGACCCAAGTATCCATTTAATCTCACATATATATTCAAATTAACCACAGCTCTGGACCCGACAATCCGGATACTTCAAAATTAAGAATCATTATATATATAGATTAGTTAGTTACAAAGATGAACTTATATTGTTACAACGTCCCGCGTTCATCAAATTTGGTGTTTAATTAAAAATATAAAGTGTTATTAACCTAGTTGGTTAAAGAGTTGTACTTATTTTGTTAGGTTGCGAGTTCGAAACATACCATAGATTTTTTAATTTTATTTTTAACCGTTTTAAGTTTATGGGTGGGTCAACCCAGAATCCGACCCAAGTATCCATTTACTCTCACTTATATATCTAAATCTACTAGAGCTTTCGACATGGAAATCCAAACACTTTCAAAATTAAGCATCATTATATATATATATATATATATATATTGGTTAGTTAAAAAGTTAAACTTATATTGTTACAACGTCCCGCGTTCATCAAATTTTGTGTTGAATTAAAAATATAAAGTGTCATTATTCTATGTGGATAAAGAGTTATACTTATTTTGTTAGGTTGCGAGTTCAAAACACATCTATAGCATTTTAAATTTTATTTTTAACCGTTTTAAGTTTTTGGGCTGGTCAACCCAAAATCCGACCCAAGTATCCATTACTCTCACTTATATATCCAAATTAACCACAGCTCTGACCCGACAATCCAGACCCTTTCAAAACTAAGCATCATTATATATATATACATTTTTTAGTTAAAAAGTTGAACTTATATTGTTATAACATCCCGCGTTCATCAAATTTGGTGTTGAATTAAAAATGTAAAGTGTTATTAGCCTAGTTGGTTAAAGAGTTATACTTATTTTGTTAGGTTGCGAGTTCGAAACATACCTATAGATTTTTTAATTTTATTTTTAACCGTTTTAAGTTTATGGGCGGGTCAACCCATAATCCGATTCAAGTATCCATTTAATCTCACATATATATTTAAATTAACTACAACTCTCAACCCGACAATCCGGACACTTTCAAAATTAAGCATCATTATATATATATATATATAGATTAGTTAGTTAAAAAGTTGAACTTATATTGTTACAACGTCCCGCGTTCATCAAATTTGGCGTTGAATTAAAAATATAAATTGTTATTATCCTAGGTGGATAAAGAGTTGTACTTGTTTTGCTAAGCTGCGAGTTCGAAACATACCTATAGCATTTTAAATTTTATTTTTAACCGTTTTAAATTTATGGGCGGGTCAACCTAAAATCCGATCCAAGTATCTATTACTCTCACATATATATCCAAATTAACCACAGCTCTCGACCCGGTAATCAAGACACTTTCAAAACTAAGCATCATTATATATATATAGATTGGTTAGTTAAAAAGTTGAATTTATATTGTTACAACATCCCACGTTTATCAAATTTTGTGTTGAATTAAAAATATATAGTGTTATTATCCTTGGTGGTTAAAGAGTTGTACTTATTTTGTTAGGTTGCGAGTTCGAAACATACCTATAGCATTTTTAATTTTATTTTTAATAGTCTTAAGTTTATGGGCGGGTCAATTCAGAATCCGACCCAAGTATCCATTACTCTCACATATATATCCAAATTAACCACAGATATCGACCCGGTAAATCGGGCACTTTCAAAATTAAACATCATTATATATATATATATATATATATATATATTAGTTAGTTAAAAGGTTGACTTATATTGTTACAACGTCCCGCGTTCATCAAATTTGGTGTTGATTAAAAATATAAAGTGTTATTAGCTTAGTTGGTTAAAGAGTTGTACTTGTTTTGTTAGGTTTCGAGTTCAAAACATACATATAAATTTTTTAATTTTATTTTTAATCGTTTTAAGTTGATGGGCGGGTCAACCCATAATCCGACCCAAGTATTCATTTAATCTCACATATATATTCAAATTAACCACAGCTCTGGACTGGGCAATCCGAATACTTTCAAAATTATATATATATTAGTTAGTTAAAAAGTTGAATTTATATTTTTACAACGTCCCGCATTCATCAAATTTGGTGTTGAATTAAAAATATAAATTGTTATTAGCCTAATTGGTTAAAGAGTTGTACTTATTTTGTTAGGTTGCGAGTTCGAAATATACCTATAGATTTTTTAATTTTATTTTTAACCGTTTTAAGTTTATGGGCGGGTCAACCCATAATCCAACCCAAGTATCCATTTAATCTCACATATATATTCAAATTAACCACTGCTCTCAATCCGGCAATCCGGACACTTTCAAAATTAAGCATCATTATATATATATATATATAGATTAGTTAGTTAAAAAGTTGAACATATATTGTTATAACGTCCCGCGTTCATCAAATTTGGTGTTAAATTAAAAATATAAAGTGTTAATAGCCTAGTTGTTTAAAGAGTCGTACTTGTTTTGTTAGGCTATGAGTTCAAAACATACCTGTCGATTATTTTTTTATTTTTAACCGTTTTAAGTTTATGGGCGGGTAAACCTAGAATCCGATCTAAGTATATTCTTCTAACCTTTATACTATTTCAATGTGCATATATTGTGTTACATGACTTGAGTCTGAATTTTTCAACATAAAGTTTTATCATGGAAGAAGAAGAGATGGGTTATTATACTTTGATGGTGATGTTGATTACATTGTTTACTGTGATGTTGATGTTAGAAATCTTATCTTAAAATTACAAAAATATATATGTAAATGATTCTATAAATAAATTAAATACAATATTACAAAAAACGATATCACCGAATAAAATGTTGATTTGAGACATGTGTTTAACACATTTCCTTTAAAACAGTTCAACTGTCTCCCATGATACAACGAATCTAGTAGTGATTTAGCACTAGAATCACTATGCAACAAATTTGAAAAAGTACATGAATCGATCATTGGGTTTCAACAGAAATACTACGAGTCAAGAACTCGAAAACACTAGATTGAGTTAAAAACTCGAAGAACACTCAGATGAATGAAGAACTCAAAGAACACTTAAGACATAAAAAACTTTCGAAATCTAGAGAAACTGTGGAATGGGTGAAAAAGAGATAAAATATATTTTTAGAGTTCCAACAGGAAGGGATATTTATAGTTGGAAATTAAACCATCACAATAAATTCATTTATTAATCAAACGACTTATAATTCATCCAACGACTTTCATTCATATACTCTTGACATTTCAAGACTATTCACATTCGATCTTATCCATTGACATTCGATCTTATCCACTAACATTAAATTTCACCAAAAATTTACATTTGAATTTGGTATGAATTTATATTTATTTGAATTAAATTATATTTAATTTATCTATCCAAATTCTCATTTCCATTTAATTAATGGAATTAGTTTAAAAATCCAACAATTTCTACATTAATGAAGATTGAAAGATTTACCCGGTGAAAGGTTCAATAGTAAAATCCTAAATAGGATAAGGTATGTGTAACCCTTTAAATATTCCCTTATGAAAGTATATAACTTTAGTAGCCAATTAGTAGACTCTATGTTCTTGAACTATTCTACCATTTGTGTAAACGATTACACACTTCACATCGAATTTTTTTTGTCTTTTTAACTATAGTCTTGTGTCTTTATAATTGTAGTATGTTATTGCTCTTTATGTTTTTAACTTTAAATTTTTGCATTTTTAACTATAGTGTGTAAAAGATGGTCATTGTTGTTTTTAGTACTTTTAAATGAATATTATTAGTTTGGCATAGATGTTGCATTTATTTAATAACATTCACATTTTTCATCTTATTTGACATTATTGTATAAAGCAATAGGAAGCAATTGTTTAATACTCTATTGCAATCTATCAATATTCGTCAAAAAAATATCGATAGATTACAATAGAGCAAATTATCTTCAAATTTGGTCATAAAATAATATAAATTACATATTCTATTTGTAAATTATATTAGATATTTTTCATAACAAAATAGAAAGGAGTTAAGATTGAATATGTCGATAGTTTTGGGGTGAAATAATTCAAGAGTTAAAAATTAATTATTAAAATAGTTTAAGGGACAAAAGTAAACTATAAGAATAGTTTGAGGGATTTTAGTGAGAATAATTATGTTTAACGAAAAATTTGACATAAAGGTCATTGGTGACCCTTTTTGAAAGTTTGAGGGCGATTTGTTTTTAAAAATAATTTAAGGCCAAAAGTAAGCGATCTGAATAATTTGAGGGCCGCTTAGATAATTTGCCGTAAATAATATATACTTAAAAATCAATTTTCTTCCAAAATAATATGAAATTGTTTATTTTTATACATTTTCTATCTAAAAAAACATCATCAAACGAACTCTAGTGGTGCAAATAATTAAATATATACTGAATATTTACAATATATAAAATATCAAATTCCAAAAATATTAATCTCACAAAATGAAAAATCACAAAGCATAGGAAAATTAATGATAAATTACTTTCTAATAGAAACAATAAAAAAATTATTTTACACATTGAAACTCAGATTTAACTTAATACAGTTTATTTCTTTTAATTTCAATATATATCCATTAATAACAATGAATATGATGTATTAATTTTTACAATTTTTATTTTTATTTCAAATAACTATTTGAAATAAATTTAACTAATTAATTATCTTTCTCCACGTTTCAACCAACTTTTCATATTCTTTATACCAAATTTTTCCTTTTTTTTCTTTCCATTTATTTGATATATTTCATTATAACAACCAAATTTTTATCTTCCATTAAATATCAAATTTCTGCATTTTTTTTTTCATTTCTTAACTATATTTTACTTGACCGCAATAATAATGTTTACACGATCCACATACAAACATTTTTTGAATTCACATAGCACAAATTATATTTGTTAATAAGTATCAAGTCTTATCTGTCGACAAACACAAAGATTATTTGTACATGATTCATTAAAAATCTTGTTTGTCGACAAGAACCCAAGATCATTCGTATATGATCCATCAAAAACCTATTTGTTGATGTATAGGAGACATCGCCTATAAACGATTCAGTGTTAACTCCTATCTGTTGATAGGTATCCAAACCCTATCTATCAATAGATATCCAAGTCTTATCTATCAAAAAGCATAGAGATCATTTGTATATGATCCGTTAAAAATCTTATAAGTCGATAAATACCTTAGGCCATTCACACATGACCCAACTAGGTACGACAAATCGTTCGTACACGATTCCTTCATAAACCCCTATTTGTTAATAGGTATCAAACCTTGTTTATTAAAAAGTACAAAGATCATTTAAATATGATCCGTTAACAATCTTATCTATCGATAAACATCCGAGATCATTTATACATGACCCTCAAAAACTATATTTGTCGATAGGTACGAGAAATCGTTCGTACACGATTCTATCATAAACCCCTATTTGTTAATAGGTATCCAAAACTTGTTTATTGATAAGCACAAAGATTATTTGTATATGATCTGTTAACAATTTTATATATCGATAAGAACTTAAGGTCATTCGTACATGACCCACCAAAATCCTATATGTCGATAAGTCGAGACATCGTTTGTATGCGATTCCGCCAAACTCTATCTGTCGATATGCTGAGAGATTGTTCGTACACGATCCAGCCAAAACCCTATCTATCGATAGGCCAAGACATCGTTTGTATGTAATTCCACCTCAATCCTATATGTCAAAAGGTCGATACATTGTTTGTGCACGATTCCGTTTTAACTCCTATATGTTAATAGGTATCCAAAACCATGTCTATTGATAGGTCGAGACATCGTTTGTATGTAATTCTTCCAAAACCCTATATATCGATATGTCGAGATATTATTTGTAAATGATTCTGCTAAAATCCTATATGTCGATAGGTCGAGACATCATTTGCATGCGATTCCGTCAAAATCCTATCTATCAATAGGTCGAGACATCGTTTGTATGTGATTCCTCCAAACTCATATATATTGATAGGTCGAGACATCGTTTAATGTGATTCAGCCAAAACCCTATATGTTGATAGGTGGAGAGGTCGTTCGGAAACTATCTAACGAAAACCCTATTTATCAATAGGTTGAGACATCATTCGTACACGATTGCGTTTTAACATGTATTTAATAGGTATCAAAAACCCTATTTATTGATAGGTCGATACATCGTTTTTATGTGATTCTTCCAAAACTATATCTATCGTTAGGTCGATATATCTTTTGTATACGATTCCGCCAAAACCTTATTTGTCGACAGGGCGAGACATTTTTTGTATAACTTTGAGATGATGTTCATGATGTTCTTGGGAGCTTTTTCAAGTCTACTTAGGCCCTTGGATAAAAGAATTCAAGCCTCCATCAAATTGTAAAACCTGCAATTTTGATGTTCTTGAGGACCGAGAGGTCCGATCGAAGATCTTCATTCAAGATTGAGAAATTCAAAATATGACCGAGAGGTCTGACTAAGGTTCTTCAATTAGGACCGAGAGGTCCGACCGATGATTTTTACATCCGACCAAGAAATCGAATCTAGGACCGAGAAGTCTCACCCCGATTGAGAATTTTTACCAAGGACCGAGAGGTCTTAGCAGTCTAACCGAGAATTCTGACACCCGACCAAGAATTCTAGTCAAAGACCGAGAGGCCTAAGCACCCCGACTCCGAGAATAGTATAAATTATTTTTTATCAGATTTGATTGTATTATATGCTTATAAGAGAAATAAAGATAAATAAAAATGCATTGATTAAGGAATATTATTATATATTTAATGGTTGACAAATATATTGATATTTTATAATTGAGAGAGAGAGAGAGAGAGAGAGAGAGAGAGAGAGAGAGAGAGAGAGAGAGAGAGAGAGAGAGAGAGAGAGAGAGAGAGAGAGAGAGAGAGAGAGAGAGAGAGAGAGAGAGAGAGAGAGAGAGAGAGAGAGAGAGAGAGAGAGAGAGGACATTCCTGTTTTTTTTATTATTATTATTATTTTAGAAATAAAGAATAGATAAAAAATATCATGATTTAAGTTTTCCTTAGTTATATATATTTAATTACTTATCTTTTTATATATATATTATATTTGAATGTAGTTTAATCATGTTGTATTTATTCGGATTCTTTATGCATATTTTATGTTAATTGATATTAAGAAATAGGTAGGTGATTAGTAAAATTACAATTATTTATTTTGTGTCACAAACATAAACAATATTCAGATTTTTAGAGTTAATAACACATTTAAAATTTTGTATAATTTTGGGCCCACTTAAATTTTTATTTATACAGTTGTTAATCGGCCCAAAGTTGTTAATCGGCCCAAAGGAAAGTTAATAATTGATGGAATTAAAAATTTAAATAATGTACAAATTATTAATTTATAAAACATATTTGTTTTATAAGATTAAGAAAGTTGTGTTCATAACTATGCGGTTATTAATCGGACAAAAGAAAGTTTAATAACTGGTCGAGTTACACACTTAAAGTATATACAGAAGTTATTAATTAAAGACTAAAGTATGTTCTCTTATGTATGTTGATATGTTTTATAAATTAATAAGATAATGTGTATGTTATTAATGCAATTATTTAATCGGCCCAAAAAAAGATAAACAATTGGTCAAAATAATATTATGCACAGGTCGTAGTAAATATGTAACAATTATTCAATTTTTCATGTGAATAATTGGACTATCCAAAGATAATCAAGTGTTTCATAAGAATCTATATATATATATATATATAATGATGCTTAATTTTTAAAGTGTCCGGATTGTCGGGTCGAGAGCTGTGGTTAATTTGGATATATGTGAGGGTAAATGGATACTTGGGTCGGATTGTGGGTTGACCCGCCCATAAACTTAAAACGGTTAAAAATAAAATTAAAAATGCTATAGGTATGGTTCGAACTTGCAACCTAACCAAACAAGTAAAAACTTTTAACCAACTAGGCTAATAACACTTTATATTTTAAATTCAACCCAAAATTTGATAAACCCGTGACATTTTAACAATATAAGTTTAACTTTTTAACTAACTAATCTATATATATATATATATAATGATACTTAATTTTTAAAGTTTCTGAATTGTCGGGTCGAGAGCTGTGGTTAATTTGGATATATGTGAGAGTAAATGGATACTTGGGTGGATTGTGTGTTGACCCGCCCATAAAATTTTTACCGTAATATTTTTTCACGATTTTTTATATTATTACTCGTGAAAATGCACGAGATACATGCTAGTTATTGTTAATATTTGATTACTACAAAAGAGTACCGTTTGCAAGTTGATATTTAATATTTAAAGACTAAATATTAATATTGCGTTTGGTATCTTCGGATGAGAACCATTATTTTGAATGTATATAATTATTAAATTTATGTAAACATGGTTATTCAATTATTTTGTTATCTAATTAAGTTAATAATTTTTTATACTTATTTTTGTCAAAATTAAAAGTTCTTTTTATATGATAAATCCATAATTTATTCTTTTAAAAATTGTATCTAAAAAGGTTAAAATTTCTAACTATTATTAGAATAAGTTATAAATACACCATAATATATGTTTTATTTTGTTTCAAAATTAAATGCATTAAAGTTAGAGTTACACTAATGTATTATCATGCATATAATTTGGATTTTCTTATCCACACTTAAGTCAATTATATATGAATTAAAGTTGTGTAAAGGGAGACTTAGTCTCTAAAAGAACTCACATCATATTATGTGTAAGAAAATAAATGATCAAACAAAAATAACATAAATGGTGTTCACCTAACATATATTGTCTTTTACTTTAAGAGTAATAGTCGAACTATTTAGAAAATAAAGAATTCTAAATATTTGATTATCTATTGAGTATATTTGGACAAACACTGAAATTATGGATCCATTCACTAAATATTTTCTACTCGGGGTCTTTCATAAACATATTATTCATAAGGGTATTGAATATGTATATGATATAAAATTTTAGTTAGTTGGAGTTTGTATTATAATGATTGTATATATATTATTTAAGATATATATGCGCATTAAAGATTCAATTTTAAAAATTAAGTTTTAGTGAGAATTTGTATTATAATATTTGTATAGACATGTTAAAAATCACGTTACATATTAATCCATACTACACACCCATTTAATCATTTGGTAATTTAAAAAGAATATTATTCTACACCTTATTTATTGGTATCCATACTACACACCCATTTAATCATTTGGTAATTTAAAAAGAAAATTATTCTACACCTTATTTATTTATCCAATCATAGGACATGCGTCTAAAGGTAATCCAAGACTAAGCATGTATCTAGTTTTGTATCATTTTGTTCCTAAATGATGCGTCTATGTCATGGATTCTTAATCTGTTATGATTTCAAGCTTTGTAGAACATTATTGTCCCCTCTTAACTTACATGCCCATGATAATGAGCCCGACCATTATAAATTGAATTGTAATCAATTATATTCATAACATTAACTTTACTCTCATTAAAGAAGACAAATAAGAGAGATAACAACTCTTGTAATTGTTCTTTAAGATATTAAAAATTTTATAAATTTTTTTCTAAATTTTGTGAATGATTCTCTTTCTAGGCCCACTATTCACATACAAGATTTGCACCAAGTGAATCAATATCTGAGTTTTACAATACTACACAAAAGACCTAGAAATACGATAGAGGATTCTCGATCCAATCGGAGACCAAGGTCCGATAAAATTAATCTAGGACCGAGACTTAGGACCCATGTTTTTGAGTTATGATCGAGACCTATGACTGATGTTCTTGAGCTAAGACTGATAAATCTGACCGGGGATTCCCACCTATGACCGGTAAAATTCAGACATATGACCGAGAGGTCTAACTTGGGACCGAGACTCCTAGGACCCACGACCGTGAAACCCAAACTTAGGACCAAGATGATCAAGATCTAAGACTAAATGATCCAAACCTGGGACCAAGAATCCCAGACCCGGAATCGAGGCTCCAAAGACCAGGACTGAGGATCTTAGCCTAGAGCTAGCCCAGACCAAGAGGTTTATACACCTCGCTCGAGAAACATAACCCCATGCTAGTCCATGACCGATAGGTTTTTACACCTAGTACGATAATTTCAGCTAAGGACCTAGATATCCTTAGCACCTCAACCTAGGGACTCCGATCCTTCGACCGAGTATCTTGAACCCCGATTGAGAGCTCCCTAGGCCTAGACCGAGCCTCCCGATCCCTGAACAATAAAATAGGACTGACCCTTATGACCGACTCCGATCTTAAAGCCTGTTTGATTCTACTTTTCAAAACCTAATATTATTTTTATAATTTTGGACCCAACACAATTTCTAATCATCCCAAGAGATAAAAAATAATTTCATAATATTTTCAAGATGTTCCCAAACAAATATTTTGACTATAAACTTTGTTTGGTGTTTATTTCTAAACCCTAACATTCTTATAAATGACAGATATTCTTCAGATATTTTCACCCTAATTACCAAACGCAATAGGTACCAGCATTTAAAGTATTGATGTTCAATACTTTAAATAATGTTAAGCTTATAAGCATAACTATGATCGGAAGAATAAAACGGTTAAAAACTCAAAACGTGATATAACCGATTTTTAAAAGTCAACTTTATAAGTAAAGATTGTTTTCGAACGGATACAAATGATGAAGCGCGAAAGTCTTTTCCCGAGTATTACCAAACTCGAACCCAAAATAAAACTCTAATGTAAAATACGTTTGTACACGCTAACCTTTTTATTGATTTTTCTAAAATCAATTAAAAACTCTATCTTTAAATAAATAATATTTTCTTGAATCAATTATGCTTAACTAATTTAAATCGAATTTCAAATCAAAGCGTCATTGAATTATAACAAATCCCTAAAAATTAATTATTTTTACATAAATAATTTTAAAAACAATTCGGTAATATCAAAATCTTTTAAAATAATATTTTATTTTTAAAAAAAATCTGAATCCACGTATCCTGCAAACGCGTGCTAAATTACGAGGGTGATTTCCTGAAGTTATAGAACTCAATATAAATTTGAAGTTAAAAAAAATAAAAAATAAATGATTTTTTTACTAAACAATCTTGAAATTTAAATTTTTTTTAAAGTAATTATTAATTTATAATTTCGCTGGGACAAATATATATACACAATTATTTTTAAAAAAAAAATATCTCCTTATTTTATCTTTTATATTGGTTCCAAATTGAGACCGGACAAATTATTAATTTTTTATCAAAGTTATTAATTTATAGACGTTTTACTATATAATAAAGTAAATATAAAAATATCATTAAGAACTCACCCACTAAAATAAATACATAAATAAAAGTCATCATGACGTGGAATGAGGCTCTAACCATGCTCTGCTACTTTTTTAGCAAATTTTTGATTGTGTTTCCTTTATAAAAATCGTATACGTTATTGAACTAGCTCTCGAATATGATTCTCTTGCGTGCATTCACTATAATAATTTATATACTACCCACAAAATAATGATTAAGATATAATATTATGTAAATTTTTCTATTTACGTATCCGAGTTGATAATCTTCTAATTTTTCTTTTTAAACTATGCTAAATAAATACATATCTTCGTGTATTCTCCTATATATTTAAAAGTGAGTCATGCATGTCATTGCTCAAAATTGTATGAAAAACAACACATATTCATTAGTTTCAAATCGATTTCATCAATCGTACTAAAGATTGATTAATGAGCAAGGCAGCACGCCATAAGTACAATGACGTCATGAATTTTTCTTAAAATTTTTACACCTCTAGCCGAGGCAGCAAACAACTTCTGCAATTCCAAGAACATTGGATTATTGTTTGAACTTTTGGGAAAGTAATCAGGCAACCCATTCGTGAATGAAGATGATATCCCGTGGTTATAAATTAATGACATGCACAACATTTTCTAATAACGATAATGCATGTTAAAGGTCCTTTGTTCATGGAACGCGTCAATGTTCTAGGAATTGCATAAATGCATGAGTTGGTCGCTGTTAGAGGTGTAAACATTCCAAGGTTAAATAATTTGGTTTTCAAATTTATTCTCTAGTATTCTGAAGTAGATTACATTAAGGTTTGTAACAACAACTTCTTTATTATGTATCTTATTGTTGTTACAATTAATAATCAATATGATATAGTCTATCAACCAATTGTTGACGAACAACTAGAAGCCATTATTGTGAGGTTAGACATTCTATGTTCAGGAATAAATATAATGTTTCATAAGCAACTAACTAAAATTATGTTTTTTAATTGGTACATGTATAGTAAGGAAACGCTACAAGGCGGGCTAGCTGTCAACAAGAAGAGATGCGAAAAAGGTTTATCCTAACTTAAGGTTGAAGTTGTTGATCTAGTGTATGAAGAGGGAACAACAACTGGAGGCTGAGAAAGATCAACCCTAAGGAGCCGCGAAACAGAAAATCTTGAGAAAGATCAACAAGTGTAAGTTATAAGTTCTTATTGTTGTTTTAAAGAGGTCACTATATAGATTGGCTTGTTTGATTTGGAAACAACTATTCACATACAAGATTTTCACCTAGTGAAGCAATATCTGAGTTTTACAATAATACAAAAAAGACTTATTAAATGGTGCAGAGTTCAATGAAATGCACACATGTAGAGAATTCAAAAGTCAAAACTATTTGCAATTACCTGAGCTTCTTGCAAGAAGTGGTTGATGACAAATATTTTGTCATCTGATAGTGGAGTAAGTGATGAATTCCTTTGAGGTGAAATGAAACGGTTGGAGAAGGACAGGATTCCTGCAGAAAAGGAAAACTGGGAGAATATTTAGTGATGAACGAACTCAGTTTCTTGAACAAAAACAGATAAAAAAGGCTTACAGTCATGGCCCTGGTTATCCTTCCCATTCATATGATTAGACAAAATGGCTACTTGCAACATGAAAGTGTCTACAAAAGTGTCTCTGCACAAGGTTGATGAACATTTATATTTGCATCAATATCCATTCATGGACAACAATACCAGAAATGAATATGCTGTAAATCATAATAACAGAGTAACCTACATGTTTTACAGATTAATGACAAGAGAGCTTCTAGTGAAGAAAGCAACTAAATATCTTAATTGTGAAACAGACAATATTACAGAATACATAATTGTGAAAACAATGGCATCTAACGTACATTATATATGCAACACAAACAAAGCCGTTAACAAGTGATACTACTAGATGAGATTATGAAAACGGTAGCATCTAACAAACAAACAGACAAACAGATGGCATACCTCGAATCATTTCCTAGATTATGGAGTAATTCAAGAGGATATGGCAAAATCAAGCTTTATCAGATGAATAATAATAAGCAAATAGCAAGAAATCTTCATTTTAAATGTGCTGACCTTCAGATTATGCAAACCATCTCCAGCCCTAATGCTTATCTAAGAAAACACTAATTACTATCATTAATCTACAAGACATAATAAAAACAAGCTAAAAGTCAATGTGTAATAAACTATGGAAAGTATAGAGTAGACTCATTCCCATAAACTTGAAGGAGCCGACGCTCCAAGCGGCCGTCTTAGCCATCTCCTGAAGGTCATCATCGACTAAACACCTCCGATCAGCTTCACTTCATCATATCCGATTGAAAGTGTTTGCTAAAAAGTAAGCCCTAAATGTAATTGTCGTAAAGATTAAGTACTAAACATGGGGAGGTTTGGCCTGAAAAGACAAGAAGAATCAAGGCAGTAGTAATATTATACCACCAGCTATTAAAAATCTATCTTCAGATAATTCATTAAAGCCTTTCCTTCCCAAAGTAGAAAAAAAACCTTTTCCAGTGATGTTTTGCTTTCAGAGTGCATTTTCATCAAACACCTTGAAGGCATATATATATGTGAAGTAATTAGGGTAGAAAAAAGAAGGTGGGTCATGGGTGAGCCTGTCTAAGAAAGAGTAGAAAGAGCATATCTAAGAAAACACTGATTACTATCATTAATCTACAAGACATAATAAAAACAACAAAAGAAGGCATAGATTCATGAGTTTTAGATATCAAGTATGAAGACTTATAGAACAGTTCATGGTTCAAGTAAAGTCTTGCTTAATCATGCTCTAAAGGCCAAAACATAGTGTCAAAAAGATTTTAGGTGAGCCTGTCAGACAACCGCTAGACCAACCCAGCCGGGGCCGAAGCACCGACTGAGAATGATCCTCTACAGCAGTATGACCAGAAGCCGGTGGTCAACATGGCCGTTAATCACGCTCTGGTCTAGCGGCAACATCTCATCAACCAGACACAGATTCCTGTCTCCTTAGAAATCAAGGATACAGATGTACGAGCCTATAGAACAGATCCTGTTCAAGTAAGGTCGTGACGCTCATTCTCAAACCTTCTTAATATATACTTCAGAAACTTTGGTTACCTGGGCAATGTGGGATATAAACATCAGATAACTCAAGGACCTGTTTGGAATATGGTTAAATATAATTAAATAAAATGATCAACACAATTATTATACCACAAATAATCTATATAAATATTTAATTATTTACCCAAACAAGATTATACTACTATAAATAATCCCAAATTAATCAAACAAGCACACCAAAGTGTTGAGAAGAAAAACTGTGATAGGGTAGTAAAGGACAAGGAAATGAGGGCCGACTTGTGAGGATGACACAGAAATAGATATCATTATGTTAGAATTAGTTAATCATGAAAGATATCATCAGGTGCTGGAATTAGTTAATCATGGAAGGAAGATAGTGTAAACTGTAAAATTATTTCATTAACAGGGGTTAACTTTTCATATACAAATGCTTGGACAAATCAGCCTCCGTTCAAATAACTTAACCCCAAACCTGTGATATGTCCTCCAGTGAGATGATAGAAAAATAAAGTTGAATGCTAAACTTCAATCAAAATTAAGGTCATATCTATTGATGGATTTCACAGACAGAAAGTTCATCTGGAAACCAAAGAATAGTCAATAATGGAATGGAATGGAATGGAATGCTATGCATAATGAGGGTAGCATATCTATATTTGAAGGATGCACAATGAGGGTAGCATGTCTATATTTGGAGGGTGCACATTTGTTAGTTGGACTAATAATTGTCTGGCAAAAACTCTTGCCTGCATGCCTCTCTCTTGTCAAAGAATTTGCAAAACTCTAACATTGCTCACTCACATTTATCAATGGATACCATGGCCGCTAACAAACAAACAAACAGCTCTTGAATATAACCCAAAATTTACCCAACAAGATTATACTAAAGAGTTGAGTTGAGTTGAGTTGAGTTGACTAAACAGTGATATATGGAGGACACAAAAATAGAGAGATCTCATCAGGGTATTGCAATTAGTTAGTTAGTCATGGATTGGAATGGAATGGAACTTGGAAGGGAAGGCAAGGCAGGATAAGCTTTGTCAAAGAGTTGAGAGTTATCCTGCCTGCATGTTCCATGTATACAAAGAATAGGTGACTGACTGACTACCAAGACATTTATCCCAGTCAGTCCCAGAGAGTGAGAGACAGTTCTGCAATGCAGAAGACTAAACTTACGACACATCAAACAAACAAACAGTGCAAAGACAAAACCCTAGCTAGCCTATTGCGTGCAATCAATCTAAGGGTCATGTCTTACATTACAATCCGACGAGAGAGCTCAGCTGATGATGGATGGATGGATGGATGGGAAGAGTGGAATTCCATTCCGTCGGAGACACTGAGTGAGTGACGAGTGACGACGTACCTTCTATCTGCCGATCGTGGTCAGTCAGTCATCCGCTCATAGAACGCGACGCTACCTTAGTCGGCCATTCCACGGAAGAGAATCCATTTCTCGTAACTGGTTGGACTTGGTGGTGCGTGCATCTGGAAGGAAGGTCAAATTCTTCGACAAATGCATCCACGAAATGACGAAATCCGCAGAAAGCAATCAAGAAGACGAAGATTAAACGGTGCATTTCCACGACGTAATTTCATTCTAGCACAACTTCAAGTGAAATCATTTTGGCGGTTCACATCTCCACACAAACTCAGCTCTTCGGATCCGGATCCGAGTTGACTCACTTCGTCTTCCCTTCCTTATTCATTTAAACAACACCACCCAAAAAAACTTAATATAATATATATAGTTAATAGAAGAATACATGTTCACATTGGAATTTTAAACTAATTACATTAATCCGGAAAGAAAATGGGAATTTTGATAAATAAATTAAATATAATTTAATTCAAATAAATATAATTTAATTCAAATAAATATAAATTTATACATATTTTTGAAGTTTTGGTGAAATTTAATGTTAATGAATAGGATCGAATGATAATAGATAAGATTCAATGTCAACCGTTTAGAAATGTCAAAAGTCTATGATTGGAAGTTGTAGGATTAATGAATGAATTTATTGTTGGATCTGGAAGGAAGGTCAAATTCGACAAATGCATCCACGAAATGACAAAATCCGCATAATGCAATCAAGAAGATGAAGATTAAACTGTGCATTTCGACGACGTAATTTCATTCTAGCACAGAGGGGAATGTGAGCGAGACATGTCATTTTTTTAATGGAAATGAGAATTGGATAAATAAATTAAATGTAATTTAATTCAAATAAACGTGATAGTTAATTAATCACCAAGTCAAGAGTACTATATCTTTCTTCTCGAGGAGGAAGAGTTAATACTTACTTTTGTCGTGAGTTTAATTAAAATATGAGTTTATACATAATGATAATTTGTTTTATCTTATTTTTTCTTTTATAACGTTTAAATGTTTTTTACGTTAATTTTTAATAAATATTGATATTTTTCAAATAAATAAAAAATTAGTTACCTATGTGAATACTACCATTATTTTATTTTTAAAGCTTAATTTTGTTGGTTATTTTAGGTGTTTTAAGTCGATCCAATATTTACACATAACTAATAAGATCGTTATTAATGTATAATTAATAGAAGAATACATGTTCATGTTGAAATTTTAAACTAATTACATTAATGGAAAGAAAATGGGAATTTGAATAAATAAATTAAATGTAATTTAATTTAAATAAATATAAATGTATACCAAATTCAAATGTGAAGTTTTGGTGAAATTTAATGTTAATGAATAAGATCGAATGATAATAGATAAGATTGAATGTCAAGAGTTTATAAATGTCAAAAGTCTAAGATTGAAAGTTGTTGGATTAATGAATGAATTTATTGTGATGGTTTAATATCCAGCTATATATATACTCAGAGTCAGCCCCGAGTTTTGGGCTGTCCCAATCCCGGTCCCGGTAGTAAAAAAGACAATATATTTTTTATTGTTCTAGGTCTAATTTAAAAAATTGATAAAAAAATTGTTTTGGTGAGATTTAAACCCATAACCATACAAAAGTTCTAAGTTTTATCTTGAACCACCAAGATACAACATTTTATTTTTAAAATTACAATAAATTTAACTAAATACATTAATATTTTTAACAAATGGACTGCCCTAGTCGAGGGCTTATCGGGCTTACCCTAGGGCCGGCCTTGTATATCCTCTCATGTTGGAACTATCTCTTATATCATTCATCTAATTATATCTTCACAATTTTAAAAGTCTTTTATTTGTTTCTTGAGTGTCCTTTGAGTTTTCCACTCAATAGAGTGTTCTTCGAGTTCTTCACTTAATCAAGTGTTCTTCGAGTTCTTAACTCGTCGTATTTATGTTGAAACATGGTGATCAATTTAGGCACTTTATCTAGTTCGCTCAGGGGCGGAGCCACCCATGGGCTAGGGTGGGCTCCAGCCCCACCTAAATTAAAATCCTAAAAGAAGAATTTTTATATATGTGTTTGACATGTGAGTCTTAGCCCAGTTGGTTATGTTATTGAAATGTGATCAAACCCTGGCCTCACCTTTAACTTATTTTATTTATATATAAAATTTTGTAAATCATATAATAATATTATTTATTTTAAAATTATATTTATATAATAATTATACATTATTTTTTATTTATTTCAATATAATTAATAATACAAATTATTTATAAGAGTAAAATATAAAAATTAAAATAATAATAATAGTGTTTTATATTTCTTAATTTTAAACTATTTCAAAAATTTAAAAGAAAATATAAAATTAATATTAATAAACAAGTTAAAATAAAGAATTTGATATCCCTACTCAAGAACTTAACAAATCTCCTAGAATTGATGTTGATGTAAGTTCTCTTAAACTTGATCCAACATTACGTATTCCGATATGAAAATATCCTTTTAATCAAATGGATGAAATTAGAAGAGCTTATATCAAGATGGGGTCATAATAACCTATTAAGGATGAGATCCCCTCTTCTAGCCTAGTGACAACAAGAGGTGGATATCCCCCAGACCTCTATGAGGTCCTGGGTTCGAGCCCGTCAGGCGGCAAGTTTTGCGCCTGGTTAATTGATTAAGTATGTTTGCGGGCTATGTACTTAACCCGCGGGGATTAGTCGCACTCCATTGGAGTAGCGGAACCCAGCGTTCTCAAAAAAAAAACCTATTAAGGATGAGTACCTGCCGACCAAATTTGGAAATCAAAATCGACGGTTCCAAAGTCATTGGTTTAAGAAATATACTTGGTTAGAATACTCTCATTTGAAAGATGTTGCTTTTTGTTTCACATGTTTCTTGTTTTAACATAAGCAACCCAAAAACCTACATTTACAATAGATGGATTCAAATATTGAAAGCGAGTTAATGATGATGATAGATGCTCTTTTGTTATGCATATAGGATATAATATTTCACCACATAATAGGGCAGTTTAATATCTTGATAATCTAATGAATATCCTTGTCATATTGACAAAATACTAAATGCACAGTCTTCAGATGAAAAACAAAATAACAGATTACGGCTTACATCAACTATTGAAAGCACTCGGTGGCTCACATTGCAAGCGTGTGCATTGAGAGGGCATGACGAGTTTCCATCTTCTAATAATCGTGGAAATTTTATTAAAAAAAAGCGGAACATAGAAAGTTAAATCTGAGATGCAAGTTGGAGTCAGCCCTAGGTAATTTTTCATCCTGGCTCCGCCCCTGAGTTCGCTGCGTAGTTATTAGAGTGCTGAATCACTACTAGATTTAATATACCATATGAGACATGCAATAAACTCTAGAACAATGAGAGACGATGAAACTGTTTTTAGGAAAATGTGTTAAGCACATGTCTCGAATCAACATTGTATTATGGTGATTACATTGTATTATGGTGATTTTGTTCTTTGTAATATTGTATTTAATTAATTTCTGTGTAGCATTATTTATATATACTAGCATGATTTTTGTGCGATGCAAACGGACAAATATATAAAAAAAATTAAAATTTCTATATTAAAATAATTTAATCACACTATATACTATATTAACGGTTTTCATATTGTGTGTATATATTCTTTCACATTTCCATTTTTATTAATATTTTATGAAGTTATCTAATCTCAAATTTATTATAATTTTTTTTTATAGATTTTATTTAAATACAACTAAAATAAAATAATACAAATATGGTCATTTATTCAAAAATTTAGTTTTTTAGTTTTATTAATTTAATTAAAAAAAATTAACGTGAATTATTACACTATCTTAAATTGGCGAAAATAATATTTGAGGAAAATATGTTTGTATTTTTTTTCTCTTTTGTACATAATTATTTCAGCTTCATTATATCCTCTCAAAAATTTTGAAAACAGTATATTATACATTAAAAGTCAAAATATTAATTAAAATATATGTAAAATGTATATTAAAAAATAATATTGAACCATCTTTTTTATGTCAACCCCATATGTTTCAAAACTATATATATATATATATATATATATATATATATATATATATATATATATATATATATAAATAAATAAATGTTATTATATATAATTTTATTTTGGTTAAACAATATCATTAATTATTATTTTTATTAAAAAAATAATTCAATTTTATAATATTTTGTATAAAAATATATATATTTATAATAATATTATAAATTAAATTAATAAATATTTATCAATTATTTAAAACATATCAAAATATAGAGTTAAATATATTTTGTATTATATATATATATATATATATATATATATATATAATATATTTATTAAATTTTTGTATTAAATATATATATAAATAATTAAAATATTAATATTATTCATTAAAATGCAATTTTATTTATAGTTTTCTTATAAAATATGTTATTAGGGCATTTGTAGCAGAATCCTTAAAATGTGTTCTATCTCTATTATGAAGATAAATAATATAAAAGTTGTAAAAAAAATGCTTTATCAAATTCCCTATCCTTATAATTTTTTAGGGATGATGAACAATGAATCTTTATATTTAGGGATTACTGTAGCATCCCTAAATAATAAAATAATATATTTTCTCTTTCATGAATATTTAAATATATATCAGTAAGTAATTAAGTGGTTAAGGTGGTTGAAAAGTTGATCGTTTTAATGAATATTTAAATGATATATGGATAAGGATAAGGAAGCTGATGTAGAATAATTTATATTTTGATTCTCTAAAATAGGGATATTATTATTTTATATTATTTTTAGGGATACAAAATAAGGAAGCTAGTACAAATGCCCTTAGGTTTTGTTATTGAAAAAAAATTAATAATAAAAAAAATCTAAATCTTTGGAGAAAGAGAATTATTGGGTTCCTTTTGATTTCAAATCATCGTCTTCTTTTGCTTCCCATTTTTCTTCAAATCAAGATCGAATTTTTTCTTCTAGGTCTCTCTTACGTCGTCGTCTCCCTCCTTCGTCGCGTCGTCGTTGCCCACCTCCACTTCTCGTGCTACTTATACCTAAGGAGAAATGAGAGTCAATTTAAGAAATACCTAGATCTAATAAGAAATGAGAGACGAATTTGATGAGAAATTCATATAAAATGTGTAAAAAAAATATATTATTTTCTTTTCTAAATCTACGGAGACAGAGAATACTCGTCTTCATTCGCTTCTCATTTTTTTTCAAATCAAGATCGAATATTTTCCTCTATGTCTCTCTTGCGTCATCGTCGCCCTCCTCCGTTGCATCATTGTCACTCTTCTCCATCACGTCGGCGTCGCCCTCCTCCTCTTCTCATGCTACATATATCTAAAGAGAAAGGAGTGTCGATTTAAGAAAGACTTAAACCTAAGGAGAAAGGAGAGACAAATGTAACGCGAAAATTTGATAAACCGTGAGAATTTGATTAGAAAATCATATAAAATGTGTAAAAATAAAAAATTAATTAATTTTAATTTTTTTTTAAAAAAATATCAAAATCCACGGAGGTAGAGAAATCCTCTATTTCCTTTTAATTTCGAATCCTCGTATTCATTCGCTTCCCGTTTTTTCTTCAAATTAAGATTGAATATTTTTCTCTAGTCTTTCTTCCGTTGTCGACACCTACCTCCTAAGGAGAAAAGAGAGATAATTGTACTGCGAGAATTTGATGAGAAATTCATATAAAATGTGTAAAATTTTGGTAAATATCACCCTAAATTTTTTGTTTTAAACATTATTATATATATTATCTTCGTTTACATAGGGACTCAAACATGCCATCTTACCCTTACTTTTGGTCTTCCCCATCAATCACAAATTCACATGCCATCTTACCCTTAATTTTGGCCTTCCCCATCAATCACAAATTCACATACGCATTTACCACTACGTAGGAACTCACACATGCCATCCACATCGACCACAAATTCATCCACTCATACCCACATGCACAATCATTTATAAATTCGCGTAAACTGAGACTCGAACTCTGGTCTCTAATATGAAATGTGAACACTTTAACCATTAGACCACTTGTGTTTTTTGAATATAATTTAAAATTTTGTGTATGTATAAATATTTAATCCTTGTTAATTAATAATAGATAAAATATATAATGAATAAAAGAAAATTAATTAATTAATTATATAAATAATAAATATGTGAACAATTTAACCATTACCACTTGTATTTTTTAAATTGAATTTAAAATTTTATGTATGTATAAATATTTAATCTTTGCTAATTAATAATAGATAAAATATATAATGAATAAAAGAAAATTAATTAATTAAGTATATAAATAATAAATATGCATAGAAGGATAATAGTAAGAAAAAAAATATATTTATATAAAATTAATGATAAAATGTACTATATATATATATATAGATTTGAGGAGAGAGAAACGCTTAATATTAATTTTTTAATAATTTAAAATATTTATAATTTTTATTTTATGAAAAAAATTATAAAAATGATGTGTAAGAAAATATGAAATATATATATATATATGAGGAAAAAAATAAAAAATAAATTAATTATTAGTGTTACAAAACCGAAATTAATTAGGAAGGTATATTATGAATATGAGAGAGAAGTGAATATAAAAGTAAAATTTGTAATTTTATTTTAAGTTTAATAAATTATTTAAACCGTTATTATATATTATATATAGTATTATTATGTATATTTTAAATATATATATATATAATATTAAATATAAGTTTATATAAAATTAATGAAGAAAAATAATATGTATAATTAGGAAAGATAAATTAGTAAAATAAAAATTAATTAGAAAAGATAAATTAATAATTATGGTATGAGAGATAAATTAGTAATTATGAAGAGGTAATTATGATAAGAGAGAGAAACAGTTATAAAATATAATAAGTCTATGTGATATGTGGTGAGAGCGTGAATATCACCCTACATATAGGATTGAATGCCAAGAGGGATTGATAAATTAATTTATTGTAATGACAATAGATAAGATTGAATGCCAAGAGGGATTGATAAATTAATTTATTGTAATGGTTTAATTTCTAGCTATATATATCCTCATAGTCAGCCCCGAGTTTTGGGCTGCCCTAGTCCCGGAGAAAAAAAGACGATAAATTTTGGTTGTCCTAGGTCTAGTTTAAAAACTTGATAAAAAAATGTTTTGTTGTGATTTAAATCCATAACCATACAAAAGTTCTAAGTCTTATCTTGAACCACTAAGTTACAACATTTTATTTTTAAAATTACAATAAATTTAACTAAATAGCTTAATATTTTTAACAAATGAGCTGCCCTAACCTGAGGGTTTATCGGGCTTACCCCAGGGCTGGTATTGTATATCCTCTCAAGTTGAAAGTTTTAAGATATTTCTTATCTCATTCATCAAATTATATCTTTACAATTCTAAAGTCTTTTATTTGTTTCTGAAGTGTCCTTTGAATTTTTCACTCTATTGAGTGTTTTTCGAATTCTTCGAGTGTAAATAATTATATTTTACTAAGTATAACTTTTTTTATATCCATCTATATTTGGATTCTGAAAGGGACTTAGTTTTCATTGACATATTGTTCGAATTTTAAAATAATTATATAAACTAGAAAGATCCTCGTGCGATGCACACAGATACAAATATATTGTTACAACGTCCCGCGTTTATCAAATTTGGTGTTGAATAAAAAATATAAGGTTTTATTAGTTTAGTTGGTTAGAGAGTTGTACTTGTTTTTTTAGGTTGTGAGTTCGAAACATACCTATAGAATTTTTAATTTTATTTTTAACTGTTTTAAGTTTATGGGCGGTTCTACCCAGAATCCGACCCAAGTATCTATTTACTCTCACATATGTATCCAAATTAACCACAGCTCTCAACCCGACAATCCAGACACTTTAAAAATTAAACATCATTATATATATATAGATTAGTTAGTTAAAAAGTTGAACTTATATTGTTACAACGTCTCGCGTTCATCAAATTTGGTGTTGAATTAAAAATATAAAGTGTTATTATTCTAGTTGGTTAAAGAGTTGTACTTGTTTTGTTAGGTTGCGAGTTCGAAACATACATATAGCATTTTTAATTTTGTTTAAATCCGTTTTAAGTTTATGGGCGGGTCAACCCAGAATCCGACCCAAGTATCCATTACTCTCACATATATATCCAAATTAACCACAGCTCTGGACCCGAAAATCCGGACACTTTCAAAATTAAGCATCATTATATATATATATATAGATTTGATAGTTAAAAAGTTGAACTTATATTGTTACAACGTCCCGCGTTCATCAAATTTGGTGTTGAATTAAAAATATAAAGTGTTATTAGCCTAGTTGGTTAAGGAGTTGTACTTGTTTTGTTATGTTGCGAGTTCAAAACATACCTATAAATTATTTTATTTTATTTTTAACTGTTTTAAGTTTATGGGCGGGTCAACCCAGAATCCGACCCAAGTATCCATTTACTCTCACTTATATATCTAAATTAACTACAGCTCTCGACCTGGCAATCCAGACACTTTCAAAATTAAGCATCATTATATATATATATATATAGATTGGTTAGTTAAAAAGTTGAACTTATATTGTTACAACGTCCCGCGTTCATCAAATTTGGTGTTGAATTAAAAATATAAAGTGTTATTATTCTATGTGGATAAAGAGTTATACTTATTTTGGTAGGTTGCGAGTTCAAAACATATCTATAATATTTTAAATTTTATTTTTAACCGTTTTAAGTTTATGGGCGGGTCAACGCAGAATCCGACCCAAGTATCCATTACTCTCACATATATATCCAAATTAACCATAGCTCTGACCCGACAATTCGGACACTTTCAAAACTAAGCATCATTATATATATAGATTAGTTAGTTAAAAAGTTGACTTATATTGTTACAACGTCCCGCATTCATTAAATTTGATGTTGAATTAAAAATATAAAGTGTTATTAGCTTAGTTGGTTAAAAACTTTTACTTGTTTTGTTAGGTTGCGAGTTCGAAACATACAAATAAATTTTTTAATTTTATTTTTAACCGTTTTAAATTTATGGGCGAGTCAACCCATAATTCGACCCAAGTATCCATTTAATCTCACATATATATTCAAATTAACCACAGCTCTAGACCCGGCAATCCAGATACTTTCAAAATTAAGAATCATTATATATATAGATTAGTTAGTTAAAAATGTTGAACTTATATTGTTACAACGTCCCGCGTTCATCAAATTTGGTGTTGATTTAAAAGTATAAAGTATTATTAGCCTAGTTGGTTAAAGAGTTGTACTTATTTGGTTAGGTTGCGAGTTCGAAACATACCTATATATTTTATAATATTATTTTTAACCGTTTTAAGTTTATGGGCGGGTCAACGCAGAATCCGACACAAGTATCCATTACTCTCACATACATATCCAAATTAACCACAGCTCTGACCCGACAATTCGGACACTTTCAAAACTAAGCATCATTATATATATATATATATATATATATTGGTTAGTTAAAAAGGTTGAACTTATATTGTTACAACGTCCCGCGTTCATCAAATTTAGTGTTGAATTAAAAGTATAAAGTGTTATTAGCCTAGTTGGTTAAAAAGTTGTACTTATTTTGTTAGGTTGCGAGTTCGAAACATACCTATAAATTTTTTAATTTTATTTTAAACCGTTTTAAGTTTATGGGCGGGTCAACCCATAATCCGACCCAAGTATCTATTTAATCTCACATATATATTTAAATTAACCACAGCTCTCAACCCGACAATCCGGACACATTCAAAATTAAACATCATTATATATATAAATATTAGTTAGTTAGTTAAAAAGTTGAACTTATATTGTTACAACGTCTCGCGTTCATCAAATTTGGTGTTGAATTAAAATTATAAAGTGTTATTATCCAAGGTGGATAAAAAGTCGTACTTGTTTTGTTAGGCTGCGAGTTCGAAACATACCTATAGCATTTTAAATTTTATTTTTAACCGTTTTAAGTTTATGGGAGGGTCAACCTAGAATCCGTTCCAAGTATCCATTACTCTCATATATATATCCAAATTAACCATAGATCTCGACCCGGTAATACGGACACTTTCAAAACTAAGCATCATTATATATATATATATAGATTGGTTAGTTAAAAAGTTGAAGTTATATTGTTACAATGTCCCGCGTTCATCAAATTTTATGTTGAATTAAAAATATATAGTGTTATTATCCTTGGTGGTTAAAGAGTTGTACTTATTTTGTTAGGTTGCGAGTTCGAAACATACCTATAGCATTTTTAATTTTATTTTTTAACCGTTTTAAGTTTATGGGCGGGTCAACCCAGAATCCTACCCAAGTATCCATTACTCTCTCATATATATCCAAATTAACCACAACTATCGACCCGACAATCCGGGCACTTTCAAAATTAAGCATCATTATACATATATATATTTTAGTTAGTTAAAAAGTTGATTTATATTGTTACAACGTCCCGCGTTCATTAAATTTTGTGTTGAATTAAAAATATAAAGTGTTATTAGCTTAGTTCGTTAAAGAGTTGTACTATTTTGTTAGGTTGCGATTTTGAAACATACATATAAATTTTTTAATTTTGTTTTTAACCGTTGTAAGTTTATGGGCGGGTCAACCCATAATCCGACCCAAGTATCTATTTAATCTCACGTAAATATTCAAATTAACTACAGCTCTAGACCCGACAATCCGCATACTTTCAAAATTAAGAATTATTATATATATATAGATTGGTTAGTTAAAAAGTTGAAGTTATATTGTTACAACGTCCCACGTTAATCAAATTTAGTGTTGAATTAAAAATATAAAGTGTTATTAGCCTAGTTGGTTAAAAAGTTGGACTTATTTTGTTAGGTTGCGAGTTCGAAACATACCTATAGATTTTTTAATTTTATTTTTAACCGTTTTAAGTTTATGGGCGGGTCAACCCATAATCCGACCCAAGTATACATTTAATCTCACATATATATTCAAATTAACCACAGCTCTCAACCCGGCAATCCAAACACTTTCAAAATTAAGTATCATTATATATATATATAGATTAGTTAGTTAAAAAGTTGAACTTATATTGCTACAACGTCCCGCGTTCATCAAATTTGGTGTTAAATTAAATGTATAAAGTGTTATTAGCCTAGTTGGTTAAAGAGTCGTACTTGTTTTGTTAGGCTGCGAGTTCGAAACATATCTATAAATTTTTTTATATTACTTTTAACTGTTTTAAGTTTATGGGCGGGTCAACCCAGAATCCGATCCAAGTATATTTTATAACTTTTATACTATTTCAATGTGCATATGTTGTGTTACATGACTTGAGTCTGAATTTTTCAACATTAAGTTTTATCATGGAGGAAAAAGAGATGGGCTATTATACTTTGATGGTGATGTTGATTACATTATTTATTGTGATGTTGATGTTAGAAATCTTGTCTTAAAATAACAGAAATATATATGTAAATGATTCTATAAATAAATTAAATACAATATTACAAAGAACGATATCACCAAATAAAATGTTGATTTGAGACATGTGTTTAACACATTTCCTTTAAAACAGTTCCACTGTCTCCCATGATACAATGAATCTAGTAGTGATTTAGCACTAGAATCACTATGCAACAAATTTGAAAAAGTACCTGAATCGATCATTGGGTTTTAACAGAAATACGACGAGTCAAGAACTCGAAGAACACTGGATTGAGTTAAAAGCTAGAAGAACACTCAAATGAGTGAAGAACTCAAAGAACACTTAAGACAAAAAAACCTTTCGAAATCTAGAGAGATTGTGGAATGGGTGAAAAATAGATAAAAGGTATTTTAAGAGTTCCAACATGAAGGGATATTTATAGTTGGAAATTAAACCATTACAATAAATTCATTTATTAATCAAACGACTTATAATTCATCAAACGACTTCCATTCATATACTCTTGACATTTCAAGACTATTCACATTCGATCTTATCCATTGACATTCGATCTTATCCACTAACATTAAATTTCACCAAAAAATTACATTTGAATTTGGTATGAATTTATAATTATTTGGATTAAATTATATTTAATTTATCTATCCAAATTCTCATTTCCATTTAATTAATGAAATTAGTTTAAAAATCCAACAATTCCCACATTAATAAAGATTGAAAGATTAACCCGGTGAAAGGTTCAATAGTTAAATCCTACATAGGATAAGGTATGTGTAACCCTTTGAATATTCCCTTATGAAAGTATATAAATTTACTAGCCAATTAGTAGACTCTATGTGCTTGAACTATTCTACCATTTGTGTAAACGATTACACACTTTCACATCGAATTCTTACTGACACACGTCAAGCTATCATGGTTATGTCCGTTTTGGCCATGGAACATGGGCCTAGTTATGTGAGAGAGACTAGATTTGAGTGTTGCAATTCATTCGAAACGACCCCACTTCTCCCTCACATAAGTGATCTCTTTTCTCACAAATAATAATTAAAAGCAATATGCTTAACCTTGTCAAAAATATATATTGTTTCGTTATAGGATTAATCCTTCTTATGTCTTTAAAGACTTATAGTAGGCTTTTGTCTTTAAAGACTTTCAAACTAACTCTTTAATAAATAGTTTGGTTAGTGGATCCACAATATTCTTTTTGACTAACATAGTCAAATGTGATCACTCTATTAATGAGTATAGTCTAATGACATTATGTGTAAGACGTGTATGTCTAGATTTGTAAATTACTTTAAGCTTGTCCAATTTCATAATACTATCACAATATTTAGAATTTTCCTTTTGGAAAATCTTTGAATATATTCTAATAAGCATAGTCACTCATACATACTTATCATTTAAATATTATTTTATGAAAAATATTTTTACTTGGCTATCTAGTAGACAAAATGTCTTTGAACTATTATGACTTCGTATAAATGATTACATATTTCATAAAAAAAAATTGTTAGAAGATTTCTACCCATATAGTTGCACTTTCAAGTGTAAACATTTTCACTTGTAGACGTAAAGTCTTTCATATCACTTTATCATTTGTTAACAACAAGATATCTCGTTTAATGCAACTCTCATCCTTAGTGGATTTAATCATTTTTATCGTAATTTGCAACAATAAAAATATCGTATAAAGACACGTAATGAAATAACCACTTTCATTGTCTTCATGATATATATACAATTATCACATTTATTAACTTTTTAGTAAAAATTAAAATATGATCAAAATTTTCATATCATTGTAACATTGTTATAAGTCATACAAAACTTACAAGACAAATTTTCATTATTAATTCATTTCATAAAATCTATTTTGAAGATATTTTCTCTTCAGATTTGTATGAAAATAAAATTAAAGAAAAACGTATCTCTTGATCTCAAACACTCATAAAATCAAATTAAGCACCAACTAAGAAAATTTAAACAAGACATTTTCTTGTTATGTTAAGTTGTGCAACTCATAAATCCAAAATTTTATTTTTAATCAAGAGATTACCACACAATTTTTGTGTTATACTTATCATTAAATTAATAAGATAACTATTATTGTAAATATTTAATTGACTAAATCATTCATATATAATTTCTATATAAAAGATTCGAATGTTTGTTCATATATAAACATTTATTCACACAATCTCTATATAATAAATTATAATGTTGAATCACTTAAAATATTCATTTCAACATATTATTTCTATAAAAGAAATTAGAATATTTAATCAAATAAATATTCATCATCATGTTACATGATTTCTACAAAAGAAATCATAATGTTTCAAGCATCTTTAGCCGAAACCGCTTGAACATTTAATTTTGGTTGCACGTTTGCATCCGATGATGTTGGCACATATGCCACATCATTTCTCAAATCAATTAAGATTTTTCCTTGTAAGACCAAATCAAACAAGATCTTATTATTGAGATCTAGAACCAAATAGGGCCTCTCTATTAATACCGCATAATTATGAGTCTTCTTTTTTGCTCTTCAAATTCAATTTACAAACTCTTCAACTTCTTGTTCTGCAGCTTTATCGCTATTACGACCTTCTATTTTCATTAATTAGAAAATTTATTATTTTTCTTGACTCAACTCTGTCAACAAACAAATATATACACATATAAAAATAATATCTCAATACCATAATAAAAATTTTAATATATAAAACAATATATATATATAAATAAATAGACCATCTATCTTTATTTAGTAATCATCCTACCATATTCTTATTAATTATAACGCTTAATAAATTCAAGAATTATATTTAATTATTTTAAAACTGAAACCATATGTTTCAATTATAATTAATTTTAATTACTATTAATAAATATAACCATTAAGTTTTTAAAAATTATAAGCTAATTTTTTAGTTACCTTTAACATTTATTATTAATAATAATTTTAGTAATTATCAAACTTTCAATTAAAAAAAAAATTAGTGTTTATCTAATTTATTTTCAAGATAACGTTTATATATTAAATATATAATCTTTTCTTTGAGAAAATTTATATGTCAACATAAATTAACTTATAAATAAAGCTTTTGACAACACAAAAAATGTTAATAATCAATATATATATATATATAATAAAGACTTATCTTAATTAGTAGATCTTCTCCTTTTTAAGATGAATAATTTCAACTTGTCGAAATGAGTCATCATCCGCTTTTGCAATATCGAAACTCGTATTTCTGAAACATTAAAGTCAAAGATTTTCGATAGCAAAAGCTACTAAATAACTTAGCACATGAAAATGTTTTAAGATTGTAAAAATCTTGTCTTAAAATAACAGAAATATATATATAAATGATGCTACAAATTAATTAATTAAATACAATATTACAAAGAACGATATCACCGAATAAAATGTTGATTTGAGGCATGTGATTAACACATTTCCTTTAAAAAAGTTTTACCGTCTCTCCTTGTGCTGGAGCTTATTGTAGATGATTGTCTCATATAGTACAACGATTCTAGTAGTGATTCTACACTAGAATCACTCCGCAATAAACTTGTAAAAGTACCTGAATCGATCACCAGGTTTCAACGAAAATACGACGAGTCAAGAACTCGAAGAACACTCGATTGAGTGAAAAACTTGAAAACTCTCAGATTGAGTGAAGAACTCGAAGAACACTTAAGAAAAAACATTTCTAATTATGGGGAGATTATGGAATGAGTGAAAAATAGATAAGAGATATTCTAATAGTTCCAACATGAAAGGGATATTTATAGCTGTAAATTAAACCATCACAATAAATTCATTTATCAATCCAACGACTGATAATTCATCCAACAACTACCATTCCTAGACTATTGACATTTCAAGACTCTTCGCATTCGATCTTATCCATTGGTATTCGATCTTATCCACTAGCATTAAATTTCACCAAAAAATCACATTTGAATTTGGTATTAATTTATATTTATTTGGATTAAATTACATTTAATTTATTTATCCAAATTCTCATTTCAATTTAATTAATGGAATAATTTTAAAATTCCAACAGTTGATAGATTGTATTTCAAAGAGATTAAGGCAATGGTTAAAGACCTAGGGTATGACAACAATAATAGGTTCTTCTCGTATGTGGAACAAGGTGATCCTGTGAAATGTAACCCAAGGAACATTATAAATGATGTTGATGTTATGAATATGTGTACGTGGGTAAACACGAGTATATTGATTGAGATTTACTGTTAGATTGAAATTGAACAGTCAATCGAACTAGATGAGAAAAAGAACTATGAAAAGAAGATGAGGAGGTATGTGGTCATCCACTGTAAAAAGTGTGGAAATTTAGGCCACAATGCTAAAACTTAAAAGATGCAAAGAGAGGAATGATGAGCATTAAAAGGACATAGAACCAATATGTAAGTAAATTTGTTTGATTTGTTGAATGTATTCACATTATATGATAGATCTTTTGTCTTTTTAACTGTAGTATTTTTCTTTTTAATAGTAGTGACTAGTAAAAAAAACAGATGGTGAAGTAGATGATGGGAAAAATCAATATTTTAGGGATTAATACACGAATATTATAAACTACAACTGCAATTTTTTTTTGTCTTTTTAACTATAGTCTTGTGTCTTTATAATTGTAGTATGTTATTGCTCTTTATGCTTTTAACTTTAAAATTTTGCATTTTTAACTATAGTGTGTAAAAGATGGTCATTGTTGTTTTTAGTACTTTTAAATGAATATTATTAGTTTGGCATAGATGTTGCATTTATTTAATAACATTCACATTTTTCATCCTATTTGACATTATTGTATAAAGCAATAGGAAGTTGCAATTGTTTAAAACTATATTGTAATCTATCAATATTCGTCAAAAAAAATATTGATAGATTATAATAAATCAAATTATCTTCAAATTTGGTCATAAAATAATATAAATTACATATTCTATTTGTAAATTATATTAGATATTTTTCATAACAAAATAGAAAAGAGTTAAGATTGAATATGTCCATAGTTTTGGGGTGAAATAATTCAAGAGTTAAAAATTAATTATTAAAATAGTTTAAGGGCCAAAAGTAAACTATAAGAATAGTTTGAGGGATTTTAGTCAGAATCGTTATGTTTAACGAAAAATTTGACAGAAAGGTTATTAGTGACCCTTTTTGAAAGTTTGAGGGCGATTTGTTTTCAAAAATAATTTAAGGCCAAAAGTAAGCGATCTGAATAATTTGAGGGCCGCTTAGATAATTTGCCGTAAATAATATATACTTAAAAATCAATTTTTTTTCCAAAATAATATGAAATTGTTTATTTTTATACATTTTCTATCCGAAAAAACATCATCAAACGAACTCTAGTGGTGCAAATAATTAAATATATACTGAATATTTACAATATATAAAATATCAAATTCCAAAAACATTAATCTCACAAAATGAAAAATAACAAAAGCATAGCAAAATTAATGATAAATTACTTTCTAATAGAAACAATAAAAAAATTATTTTACACATATTGAAACTCAGATTTAACTTAATACAATATATTCTTTTATTTTCAATATATATCCATTAATAACAATGAATATGATGTATTAATTTTTACAATTTTTATTTCTATTTCAAATAACTATTTTAAATAAATTTAACTATTAATTATCTTTCTCCACGTTTCAACTAACTTTTTATTATAACAACCAAATTTTTATCTTCCATTAAATATCAAATTTCTGCATTTTTTTTTTCATTTCTTAACTATATTTTACTTGACCGCAATAATAATGTTTACACGATCCCCATACAAACATTTTTTGAATTCACATAGCACAAACTTTATTTGTTAATAGGTATTGTTAGATAAAATTAGACCGGTTCAAATAAACCTAACTTAAATTAACCTTCCATGCAGGAACAAGGAACCGGACCGGACAAACAAAAGAACCGGCTAAAGAAAACTAGCCGGTCAAGTCATTAAACTGACCAGGAACACCTGGAATATAACCGCACAAAGAAAGGGTCGGCCAAAGCTTAAAACCGGAAATATCAGACAACCGACCGGCAACAAGGCAAAGGAATAACCGGAAGAAGTCTGGTTACATCACTCGTACCAGAAGCCATCCGGTTAAGTCAAATAACCGACCAGTACAAGAAGACAATTCGGGTATTTGTTGAGAATGATACCAAAGGAACAGACTGAACACTTCCATATCCATACAAGTCTGAGGAAAGTCTGCAGACTGCAGAAGACAGTCCTACAAGATCTTTCCACTTCGGGATAAGTCAGAAAGGAGATCTTCCAAGTACAGACAACAACCTAACAGACAGTGTCTATATTGAGTAAAAGACAAACCTAGCAGATTTGTCTTACACACCGGAAGAACAGACAGTCAGGTTTGAGGTTGACCGTCAGGTCTGAAAAGGTGACCGCAGGCTCTGAATCACTGAATCACTGAACCTCTGCATCCCTGCTCAGCCAATCAAATTCAAGGCAGTAAAATATGACCGTTGGCATATTTCACCTATAAAAGGGGCAGTTGAAGAAGAGTAAATGTGGGACAAGAAATATACAGTGAGACAAGTGAGAAATTCTAAGAGCATTTATTCTACAAGTGATAAGACTGTGTTGTTCTAGAAAGCCTAAGTGTAAAAGTTAAAGTGTGTGATTTACAATTTCGGTGTAAATTGTAAGAGTGTCATCGAGCAGGAAATAAGTCTCGATCGGATTGTACTTGTATTCCTTAGTGAATATCCTTCTCGCGGCTTCGAGAGGAAGGGGTGACGTAGGAGTTTTATCTCCGAACATCCATAAAATCTGTTTTGTCATTTACTTTCTGCCGGTTCCATTATCTAACCGACCCGCATCGCTATAACCGACTTAACACTACTCAAGCCGATTCACCAGGTTACCGAAACTGACCCATCAATTCTCAAATCTTCATCATCCAAAACCGGCTCTGTCTATTATACAACGTGTGCCGCTTCAACCTGAAAGCAAACCTCTTCCGCGCTTGAACCTAGTTCAAGGGTTTGTGACAGGTTGTGTAGTATTGAAACCCCGGTGCTAATCTCTAACCGGATTAACCACCACCCTTCGAGTGAGAACCGCTAACCGGTCCAACCCCCGGTCCTCCAACGGCTACCTAGATCCTAACAATTGGTATCAGAGCAGTTAGTTTCAATACTCAAGCAAGCATGTTTTAGGATAGGCCTCCAATGCTAGAAGGTGATGACTTTGCCAATTGGAAGACACGCATGCACCTGCACTTAATCACATTGGATGATGAAATGGAGTCCATTCTGACCGAAGGACCGATATTCATTGATAAGGACAGAAAGGAATGGACGGCTGAAGATAGGAGAAGAAACAACCTGGATAATCATGCTAGAAACCGGATCTCCAACAGTGTGGACAGAAACACATACTGCAAAATCAGAGACTGCAAACCCGCGAAGGATACATGGAACACGGTTATCCAGATCTTTGAGGGAAATGAAAGAACAAAGGAGAACAAGATAATGGTGGCTACACAGAAGTTTGAAAGCATCAAAATGAAACCAGGAGAAACTATGAAGGAGTACAGTGACCGGTTCACTGGTGTGTTAGATGAGCTAGCAACTCTGGGCAAGAGGTATGACAACAAAGAGGTCATTATGAAAGCTTTGAGATCTCTTCCAAGTACTTGGGACATAAAAACAATGGTAATGAGGGAATCAAAGAGCCTACGTAAGATGAAACTACACGATGTATTCGAAGATCTTAAGGCATATGAGTTCGAAATGAGATCTAGGACTGAAGAAGAAGTCCCGGCCTCAACATCAACCAGAGCACTAATTACATCTACAGAACCGGTTGCACTTGCACCTGCACCTGTACCGGCCCCGACACCTGTACTGATCAGAATCGCCGAACAGTTCACCGAGGATGCCATGGCTATGCTCGCACAGAAGTTTGGGAGGTTCATGAAAAGAAGTCAACCGACAAACAACTACTATGGTGATAAATCCAATGTAAGGTGTTATAACTGTAACTGTTTGGGACATTTTAAGTGGGAATGCAGGAAACCGTGGAGGGATACCCAGAAACCGGATTACCAAAATAACCGGAACAACTATCAACAAACCGGTGAAGGAAGTGAGGTACCGAAAGCACTGATAGCCGACGATGGAGGAAGCTTATGGGCTCACAGTGACAGTGATGATGAACTCACGTGCCTCATGACAAATGAAGAACAGGTATTTGACTCTCCTTGTGAAGAATTTACTAAAGATGAATTATACAATGCATTGAATGACATGGTAGAAGAATATAGGAACCTACTAGCCATGCTACCTAAGCACCTCAACATTAGAACCAATCCCATAGTACCCATTCCGACAGAACTAGAGGTACTCATTATAACCGAACTGGAGGTCGTACAACCTGATGATACCCATACCTTAGAAACCGAGTTAGATCCTAAGACCAAACAATCCAGTGAACCGGCTAGAAAATTAACCGAGGAAGAAAATGTCCGACTTCAATATAAGATGGCTGCATATAAGAGATCTAGTGATATAGTAAAGAAAATGTGTAGTCATTACAGACATCCCCGTTGCAAGTTCGGCCTAGGATACACAAAGGATAGCTCCAAAGACCGAAAAGCCGTAGAAAAAGTAAGGTCTACAAGAGGTAACCTCCCCCTTATAAAATTCCTTAAAAACTCCTGGACCACTGAAGAAGAGTTGACCGCATACTACAGGGAAGAAAAGCTAAAATACGACTACGTTGGTCCAACCGACTCTGAGAAATGGCTTGACCCTGTGAAAAGAAAAGCCGAAATCCTCAAATATATGAAAACCTATCCTGAACCGCATAAGCCAAACCAAAGATCACCAAACCGAAGATCACCACCATTTAAGACCTATGTAGAAAAACCGAGATACACAAGACCGAGTGCCAAAAGGACAGTTAAAACCCTAGCAAAGAAGACCGTCCGGTTTATCAAGGTTGGATACCTAAGGGACTAATCGCATGTGGACCCAAGTAATGTTGGGTACCAAACAGTTGTAAATATGTATATTTTGCAGGATCTAAAGAAACGGCTAGGAAACTCTGAATGGTTCTTGGATAGCGGCTGCTCCAGGCACATGACCGGAAACAGCAATTTGCTAACCGATATCAGAACAGTAACCAGTGCTCTAATCACCTTCGGTGACAACTCAAAAGGTAGAACTGTGGGCAAGGGTAAGATTGTCCATGGTAACCTAACTATTGATAATGTAATTTTAGTTGAAAACCTACGTTTTAACCTGCTCAGCATTAGTCAGATGTGTGATGCTGGATATACTGTAGAATTTCTTAAACATGCATGCTTAGTTAAGAACTCTCAAGGTATTGTACTGCTAACCGGAAATAGGATAGGTAATATCTACAAGGTAGACTGGAAAACGAAGGTAGAATATCCTATATGCATGATACCTAAGACTGATCAAACTTGGTTGTGGCATAAGAGACTAAACATATAAACATGAAAACTTTAAACTACATTCGCGGTAAAAAGCTAGTTGAGGGCATCCCTGATATAGTATTTAATCAGGATAAGGTTTGTTCAGCATGTCAAATGGGTAAACAAACTAGGTCAACCTTTAAGAGTAAGGGAAATATCCAATCTAGCCGATGCTTAGATCTTCTTCATAGGATCTATTGGACCGGATTCAGGTTGTTAGCCTAGGAGGTATGCTTTACAGCATGGTAGTTATTGATGATTATTCTAGATTTACATGGGTAATATTTCTACCATCTAAACGTGAAACCGTATCAAACCTGATTACACTTCTTAAGCGTCTTGCAAATGAAAAATCAACTCGCATTAATAGCATTCGAAGTGATCGAGGGTACCGAATTTACCAATAGTACCTTGACCGCATATCTTGATGAATCCGGCATTAGACACGAGTTGTCTAGTGCTAGGACTCTCAACAAAATGGCCTGGCCGAGAGAAGAACACTGGACTCTCAAGGAAGCCGCAAGGTCCATGATAGCCGATTCCGGCAATTGCTCAGAAATTTTGGGCTGAAGCTATCAACATTGCATGTTATACGCAAAAACTGTCTTTAATAAACAATTTTCATAACAAAAACAACTTATGAGGTTTATTTTAACAGGGTTCCCAACTTAAGTACCCTCAAATTTTTGGTTGTAAGTGTTATATACATATAAATGGTAAAACCCAACTCACTGCTTTTTGATGCAAAAACGATTACACAGATCTGCTAGGTTAGGTTCCGCGTATAGTAGGCATATAGAGTGTATAATAATAGAACCTTAACCATGGAGGAAACAATTCATGTTGTTTTGTGAATCGGTTGAAAGTAATACTGGCTTCATGCTTTGATCTACACAACAGATTGGAAAACAACAATATCCATTCTGTAGTGAAGATGAGAGACTCCAGTCTTCAGGCGGTTTGTCCATGACCAAAGGGTAATATGAAGCCCAACCGGATCAAGCTGTTCCACAACAAGAAGCTGACACTTCGGTCCATCCGAGAAGTGTGGTCGATCCTGACAATCCTGTTCAGCCTACCGATATGTTTAGCCTTGATCAAGTAAAACAGTAATTTGGTAGACATCCCTGAACTGAATCTCAAAAGAAACATAAACATCCTCCTGAGAAATTATAGGTGAACCTTCAGAACCTGTTCGAACTAGGTGTCAACTTCGGGAAGGATACTTTAATTCCGCTTTTATATCCCAGATTTGAACCGAAAAGAATAGATGAAGCATTGTCAATCCTGATGGGATCTTGGGAATGCAAGAAGAGCTAAACCAGTTCGAGAGTAGTAAAGTCTGGTAACCTAGTCCCTAGACCGAAGGATCATCGGTCATAGGAAAGGATGGTATTTAGAAACAAACTCAATGAGGACGGTTTGGGTCACGAGGAACAAAGCCAGATTAGTGGCACAAAGCTACAAACAGGAAGAAGGCATTGATTTTGAAGAATCATTTGCACCTGTAGCTAGGATTGAAGCCATTAGAATTTTTCTTGCCTTTGCTGCTTTCAAAAACATTAAGTTTTTCAATGGATGTTAAAAGTGCATTCTTGAACGGTGGACCTACGTGAAGAGGTGTATGTTGAACAACACCCGGTTTCAAGAGCGCTGCATTTCCAACCAATGTATACCGGTAAATAAGGCTTTATACGGTCTAAAGCAAGCACCTAGAGCCTGGGTATGATACATTAACCGCATTCCTGTTACAACATGACTTTCACCATCGGTTCGGTAGATAAAACGTTGTTTAAATTTGAAAAGAAGGAACATATCCTACTTGTTCAAATCTATGTAGATGATATCATTTTCGGTTCCACCGATCCTAAGCTATGTGATAAATTGTCCAAAAAAATGATGAATGACAAGTTTGAAATGAGTATGATGGGAGAATTAGCTTCTTCCTAGGTCTTAGGTTAAACAACTCAAGGAAGGAACTTTCATAAGCCAACCTAAGTACACCAAGGAGCTTCTAAAGAGTGTTGGAATGGACACATGCTCTTCAGCGGCTACTCCAATGAGCGCATCAATTAATTGGACAGGGATGATGAGGGCCAATCGGTAGACCAGATCGCATACCGGGGCATGTTCGGCTCTCTCCTATACTTGACGAGAGTAGAACAGACATGTCTGTTTTGCAGTCGGTGTGTGTGGGAGATTCCAGGAAATCAAAACAATCCCACTACACAGCCGCAAAGAGGATATTGAAGATCTAAAGGGCACACCTGATGTCGGTCTGTGGTATCCAAAGGACTCGTCCTTTAATCTACGAGTTACTCAGATGCAGACTATGCAGGTTGTAAGAGTGACAGAAAAAGTACCAGCGGGAACATGTCAATTTCCTATGGTGACCGACTTGTTTCATGGCATAGCAAAAAACAAACATCGGTACCACATCTAACTGCAGAAGCAGATACATAGCGGCGGGAAGTTGCTGTTCACAATTACTTTGGTTTACAACAACAGCTGAAGGACTTCGGTGTCACAGCCGAAGAGGTCCCCGATCTTCTGTGACAACACGAGTGCCATAGCAATAACTTACAATCCGGTTCTCCACTCTAGGGACCAAGCATTTGACATAAGGCACCACTTCATTAGGGAACATGTCACGCTGAAGCATATCGGCTGGAATACGTATCGACTGACCAACAAGTAGCCGATATCTTCACGAAGCCTCCTACAGGAAGCTAAGTTCTCTCAATTCCAACTTACTCTCGGTTTAACCGACATTAGTCGATCCTTCCTAGGATGCTTAAAGGGAAACCGGTTCGGACAGATAAAACCGGTAGTTCCTCCTAAACTGTTGGACTTTAAATCTTCAAGATACCTATGGAAGAACCGCCCAGTTCATCAGATAGAGTAAACCGACGGCTACTTGGTGCATGCACCAAATAACCGCATCGGGATGAACAACTGCTGACTTACCGTTTGGAAAGCAGGTATCCTAAATTATTGAATTCCAAACAGAAGTGGAATAATTATCAGTGTTTAAAGATATCTGTTCTGAAACATTGTCCTTTCAAAGTAAACTGGTCGCACCTAAAAAGACGTGAAGATCTGTTGATATCTTTCACAGTCCAGGTCTATGACCAACACCCTATACTGCAAACATACCTATTTCATGCAATACCTCTTATTCTGCAGTTAATAGATATCATCTCATGAAATACCTGTGAAAATAGGATATTCCCAAACTAGTATTTAGTGAAGCGAACATTCACCAAAGCACTCACAAGACAAAAGATCATTCTCTCACTAAGGCAAAAATGTCTCAGTTCCCCAACATCCTTCAGGTTGATTTTCAATCCTGTTCAAGCACAGAGCACTATGAGGTGTATAAGATGATCAAATCCCTGGAAGATACCGGTCTTCGGTACTTCCTGGACGACAAACACACCATTTATCCTGAATCAATACTAGAGTTTTTCTATCACGCCAGGGTATTCAGGGGGACCCCCCACTTTGAAACTCACATTCAATCTAAGTGGGAGGTATCGTCTTTGATTTACCGGAAAGAGACTTTGCGCGGTGCTTTAGGCCTGCCAAAGCAAGGGTTGACAGATCTTGATGTTCCGGCCAACATAAAGGCCGAGGATCTCCCTCACCCTCGCACGGTCTGACGAACCGGTTGAGGATCACGGTACTAAGATCACACTTGAGAGCTGAATATCAGCTTCTCAATGATGTGATCGGTAGGAGCATCTTCGGGAGAGATGTCCCAAATACCTACTGTAACTCGACCTTCAACATGATGGCGGCTTATAATCACCGGTACACCGGTGAACTGGTCCAGGGTGCTGTTTGACGTCCTCATCTGGATGGTTGGTATCCGATCAATCGACTTCATCCCCCACTAAGCTGCCTTCTTGTGGAGCTTGGTGTTCCGACCTGTCCCGGAGAAAGTCTGAACCAAGCCCAAGTGCTGACCAAAGAGATAACCGACTCTTTCTATGAGCGGTTCGAGAGGGCCTGGAGGAGAAGGAACCACCGTAACAACTCTACCGGTGTCGTCAACTCCCACGCACATTGAGTCACTCCTTCCTGCACCCGGTCATTTTGCTGCACGTACCGGGTGTATCTTTATCCAACATCATCATGATCACTTCGGCTTCTATCATGTTTCCTTTCGGTGTTATCTTTGTTCCCTATTCGGCTCTATATGTGCCTTCTTCGGCCTTATCTATGTTATTCTCGGTCTCCTTTAATTAATCTCTTTTGTGTTGGTGCATTAATTAAAAAGTAATATTTAATTAATGGAGTAACCCCCAACCACCTGAATAATTACTATCCAACTAACTTGGTTACTTTCCAACTAAACCTACCTCGGGCTCCGCAATCAGCCTCTTCCCAATAAACCTTGAAAACAAAAGATTCCCTTCTCTAATAAACAAAACTGACAATCAAAGCTCATGTTTTCCCTCCAAAACCGATCCTATATAAAGGGCCATTCCTCACTCAACTCCACACATCCTAACACATATATCACTTCTCTTGAATTCTATCTCTCTCAAAACCGTAATCATGCCGAGCCGAACCATGGGAAATTTTTCAAGCATCGATTTCGATTCATGCATGGAGGAATGGGACGGGCTGCACGCAAAGGAACTCATGTTCGAATCCCTCATCCTTACCGGCCTTCGACCGTTCCTCGAAGAATCCGGTCCGATTCTGATTGAGGACGTTAAAACGTTCTTCAGAAGCGCATGCATCAGGGGCAATTACATTGTCTCTACGGTGAGGGACCACACATTCTGGCTCGATGAAGCCGAATTTGCCACTCTATTCAACCTGCCCACAGAAGGGTTCTCTGATTTTCCACCTCTGGAGGGGCTTGCCGAATTCTATTACTCACTCCTCTTTTCTGGAACCATGGAACCGGTGGAAGACCATGGGCCCAAAAACCTTCTGGGGAGACACGCTCAACTTCTTCTTGAGATCGTCACTCGGTCCATTCTTTGTCAGTCCCCTAATCAGCGGTACTCAAAGAACACCTACAACATGATGACCAACATCTTTAGCAAAAAGGCCATCAACTGGTCCACGGTCATCTTCCAACGTCTGAAATCCATGGTGATAACCAAGAAAGGTCTTGGTTATGCACCTCACATCAGCAAACTAATTCTCACATACTGGCCAGAGTTTGGACCGGGAACACCGGCCTCCTCTTCGAACATCCTTGACAAGGATTCGGTGGAGGAAAGGATTTCCAGAATGTTTCTTCCATAGACTGTACTTTTCCATTGTTTATGTATGCTTATCCCAATACCGATTTATTTGTCGGTCTTCTTTCTGCAACGTCTCTTGAATACAATCTCATTTCAGTTTAAATGACCGAGTTTTCTTAACATCTAAAATATCTAAGTAACTGATTAACATTATCAAAACAACCGCGTTCCTATCCGGCTTCAAAGAAAAACCGCTTAAACTCAAAAGATTGGAAAACCTCTGCTCACTCTAAATAACCGGTTAAATTTAGAAACCGCAGATCAATCGGTCTCAAAGAGGATGGCGTCATCAATGGCGAAAGCAAAAGTTTTGGAGGGAAATTTCCCGCTCAAAAACCCCCCGCCATAGTTTGGCGCCTATTCGCGTTCCGCCCATGGTTTGCCGCTCATCTTAGTTTTGGAGGGAAATTTCCCGCCCAATGTTGATGGGAACGGTTGGGCTTCCAAACCGCATCTATAAAAAGGGGACTCTCGGCCATTTTATTTCATTCTCACCGCGAATCTGCTTTCTCTCTCTAAAGCTTTCAAACTCTCTCAAAACGGTTATCTGCTCTCAAACTTTCTCAAACTCTCTAAGATGGGCGCGATTCGGCCTTGTTTAACACTTGTTAAGGTGGATTTCGAGGCAATCCGACAGAAGGGCACGCAAGCGGCAAAAGAGGTTATTGACCGGGTAGTCCGAAAACCGGTCTAGAGTATTTTCTCGGCGGCCCTCATGTTCTTTATAAAGATGCAAGGTCGAAGATTTTTCACACACCGCAACTATTTCTGATGACAAAATCACCGCAACTGTAGGCGGTACTGAAATAGAGCTCACCGAGGCATCGGTGGCAAGGAGCCTGCGTCTTCCAAATAGCCGCCAGGATGCAACGGCGGACATAGAATTAAAACTTTGAGGCAGCTTGCCAGATACTCTCGGAGACTAAGGAGCCGATAAAAGTATCCGGTAGCAAATCAACGTTGAAACCAGGAGTATATTCCTATTTGTTGATATCTTCGCAGGGAGATTCTAGCAAGGGGAGGGAACTACAGCAGCCTAACCAAAGACAAAATCAGGATGCTGGTCGGGTTGATAGAAGGAACAAAGGTTAACTGGGCGAAGGCAGTGTTCCACAATTTGATGGAAATGGTGAAACCGGACTCAAACCGGTCTTGGGGATACGCCGTTCCTCTCGGTAAGATCTTCCTTCATCATAATCTCAACATCGGTCCCGGCGTCACCATCTCATCAAGAAGCCTGATACAGTCCAAACAATTCCTGGAGAGGAAGCAGCCGGCCCCCGGTTCCACAGGTGGCCGAAAGAAGGCAACCGGCAAGAAAGCGGCCCCAGCCAAAGAAAAGGCCGAAAGCAAAGGAAAAGAGAAAGTAACTTTCTCGGAACCGCCGCAGCCAACGGAGGAGGAAGAGTCGGCTTCCCATTCTGAAAGAACCGATTCAGAAAAGACCAATGACGAAAGATCGGCCAATGAAGAAGAGCATTCGGGCCAAAGTCCCGATAATGTCGGTCCTGGCATAAATCCTTAGACCACCGAGGGAGGTGAAGAGGATGGTGAAGAAGGTGGTAACGAAGGCGGTCACGACAGCGGTAACAAAGATAATGAGGAGGACGAAGAAGCAGAGGCCGATAGGGTAGCTCTGAAACTCCTAAAGGGCACTAAAAAGCGAGCCGAGATAATTGAGGAGTTATACCTGGAATGGCACGAGCACCGGTTTGGCAAACCGTATAGGCAAATCCTACCGGGCTACACAGACGTAGAATGCCTCCAAAGACTGAAGAGAGTGGAGGACGTGGTCATGGATCTCACAAAATACGATACCATTGAAGAGGTATTACACCGAACCTACCTCTTAAAACCACGAGCACAACTACAGAAGCTAACCATAAGCATCCGGAAGATTACGGCGAAGTTCAAAGAGGTGGGATCGGAAGACACCTTAACACCGCTGGTGTTGGAAAGGCTTGAAAAAGCCAAAGGAGACCTTATTCAAGAAATTGACCGGCTGGAGGCAATGCACAGTCAAAGGGAAATACCGGTCTATACAGCTCCCCGGATTGATTCAAGTCCAGATCACTGTCCAACACCTCCAAGGGAGAATTCGGTAACAGAGGAATCCGATGAAAGGGCGGATCCTCCTCTCACCGGGCAATCTCCACTTACACAACCGGAAGTCTCCGAACCGGGCTTCACAAAAGCATGGGTTGAGAACCGCTTTCAAGAGTTCGAAGACTCCGAGGTTTTCCCTTTGAAGGAGAAATTCCAAAGAACCGTCTACTCGGCAATCAAGTTCGCCAACACTACATGGCAACTTTTAGAAAGAACAAGGACCGGTTCTCAGAAATAGACGAGATCAACGGGAAGAAGCGGTGTCTGCGCAGCAAAACATCTTAAGCGAACCGTAATTCTGGAAGATAGGACTTCCAAGTTACAAGAAAACTTTGACCGGCCTTGAAAGAGAGACCGATCAACTATTGACGGAGGTTGCTGGGGACCTGGTCAGCACAACCACTCGGACGGTGTCTCCGAACATGAAAAGAAAAATGAGGGTCTCGAGGCCTGAAACTCAAGGCGCTCTCCGCGCAGTTGCCGAACTGCTGAATGTTAAGATAAATGCGGATGCCGCGGCTGTAGAGGCTGATGCCCAAGCGGCTAAGAAGGTTCAGATGAGCTGGACGCCGAAGCAAGAAATTGAAGGAGGCACCGCGACCATCGCAACTTACCGAAAGAGGAAGAGGAAGCAGGAGCGAATTCGAAGGGCAGAGGCAAGTTCCCAGGACTTGCAAAGAAAGCAACCAGCTCAAGCTGCGAAGGATTGCTGCGCGGTTAGAAAAGGGAAAGACGGAGGCTGGAAGGCTTCGCAGACGACAACAAAAGAAAAAGGCGGCCTCTTCCGTTCAGTTCCGACAAAAGCGAAAGAGAGAATCTTCGAAGAAGTTCAAATAGCCGACCTTCTCAATGAGGTCACTGAAACGGTCTTGAGAGTATACCGCAGCAGGCTACTCAAGTCGAAGAGGAGGATGAAGAACACCTGCAGCCCCGGTCTACAAGACAACGAGTCTCCGAACCGGCCAGTCGACCGCAACCCGTGAAGAAAAAGTGGAACATATATGACTTCTCGGACTTGGAATAGGGGCTCTCTTTTCTTTACCTATACTTGTCTTAGAATTTCTATATATTATTTTCGGTTATCTATCATATATATAAAGCTATTTTTGAAACCGACCGTCTTTTGCATATCTACTTGGTTTTGATAATTTTAAATAAAATAATCAAAAAGGGAGAAATTGATAAGATAAAAAAAAAATAAGACCGTTCCAAAATTTTTCTCAAAATTTTTCGAAAAATTATCCTAAGTTAGTTTAAAAAATCCGGACAAACAAAACAACCGGCCTACGTTTGCAAACTTACATGATTTTGATAATTTTAAATAAAATAATCAAAAAGGGAGAAATTGTTAGATAAAATTAGACCGGTTCAAATAAACCTAACTTAAATAAACCTAACTTAAATAAACCTTCCATGCAGGAACAAGGAACCGGACCGGACAAACAAAAGAACCGGCTAAAGAAAACTAGCCGGTCAAGTCATTAAACCGACCAGGAACACCTGGAATATAATCGCACAAAGAAAGGGTCGGCCAAAGCTTAAAACCGGAAACATCAGACAGCCGACCGGCAACAAGGCAAAGGAATAACCGGAAGAAGTCCGGTTACATCACTCGTACCAGAAGCCATCCGGTTAAGTCAAATGACCGACCAGTACAAGAAGACAATTCGGGTATTTGTTGAGATTGATACCAAAGGAACAGACTGAACACTTCCATATCCATACAAGTCTGAGGAAAGTCTACAGACTGCAGAAGACAGTCCTACAGGATCTTTCCACTTCGGGATAAGTCAGAAAGGAGATCTTCCAAGTACAGACAACTACCTAACAGACAATGTCTATATTGAGTAAAAGACAAACCTAGCAGATTTGTCTTACACACCGGAATAACAGACTGCCAGGTCTGAGGTTGACCGTCAGGTCTGAAAAGGTGACCGCAGGCTCTGAATCACTGAATCACTGAACCTCTGCATCCCTGCTCAGCCAATCAAATTCAGGCAGGTGAAATATGACCGTTGGCATATTTCACCTATAAAAGGGGCAGTTGAAGAAGAGTAAATGTGGGACAAGAAATATACAGTGAGAACAGTGAGAAATTCTAAGAGCATTTATTCTACAAGTGATAAGACTGTGTTGTTCTAGAAAGCCTAAGTGCAAAGTTAAAGTGTGTGATTTACAATTTCGGTGTAAATTGTAAGAGTGTCATCGAGCAGGAAATAAGTCTCGATCGGATTGTACTTGTATTCCTTAGTGAATATCCTTCTCGCGGCTTCGAGAAGAAGGGGTGACGTAGGAGTTTTATCTCCGAACATCCATAAAATCTGTTTTGTCAATTAATTTCTGCCGGTTCCATTATCTAACCGACCCGCATCGCTATAACCGACTTAACTCTACTCAAGCCGATTTACCAGGTTACCGAAACTGACCCATCAATTCTCAAATCTTCATCATCTGAAACCGGCTCTGTCTATTATACAACGTGTGCCGCTTCAACCTGAAAGCAAACCTCTTCCGCGCTTGAACCTAGTTCAAGGGTTTGTGACAGGTTGTGTAGTATTGAAACCTCGGTGCTAATCTCTAACCGGATTAACCACCACTCTTCGAGTGAGAACCGCTAACCGGTCCAACCCCCGGTCCTCCAGCGGATACCTAGATCCTAACAGGTATCAAGTCTTATTTGTCAACAAACACAAAGATTATTTGTACATGATTCATTAAAAATCTTGTTTGTTGACAAGAACCCAAGATCATTCGTATATGATCCATCAAAAACCTATTTGTTGATGTATAGGAGACATCGTCACTAAACGATTCGGTGTTAACTCCTATCTATTGATAGGTATCCAACCCTATCTATCAATAAGTATCCAAGTCTTGTCTATCAAAAAGCATAGAGATCATTTGTATATGATCTGTTAAAAATCTTATTAGTCGATAAATATCTTAGGCCATTCACACATGACCCACCTAGGTACGACAAATCGTTCGTACACGATTCCTTCATAAACCCCTATTTGTTAATAGGTATCAAACCTTGTTTATAAAAAAGTACAAAGGTCATTTAAATATGATTCGTCAACAATCTTATCTATCGATAAACATCCGAGATCATTTGTACATGACCCTCAAAAACTGTATTTGTCGATAGGTACGAGAAATCGTTCGTACACGATTCTATCATAAACCCCTATTTGTGAATAGGCATCCAAAACTTGTTTATTGATAAGTACAAAGATTATTTGTATATGATCTGTTAACAATTTTATATATCGATAAGAACCTAAGGTCATTCGTACATGACCCACCAAAATCATATATGTCGATAGGTCGATACATCGTTTGTATATGATTCCGCCAAACTCTATATGTCGATATGCTGAGGGATTGTTCGTACACGATCCAGCCAAAACCCTATCTATCGATAGGCCAAGACATCGTTTGTATGTAATTCCACCAAAATCCTATATGTCAAAAGGTCGATACATTATTTGTGCACGATTCCATTTTAACTCCTATATGTTAATAGGTATCCAAAACCATATCTATTGATAGGTCGAGACATCGTTTGTATGTGATTCTGCCAAAACCCTATATATCGATATGTCGAGATATCATTTGTAAATGATTCTGCTAAAATCCTATATGTCGATAGGTCGAGACATCATTTGCATGCGATTCCGTCAAAATCCTATCTATTAATAGGTCGAGACATCGTTTGTATGTGATTCCGCCAAACTCATATATATTGATAGGTCGAGACATCGTTTAATGTGATTCAGCCAAAACTCTATTTGTTGATAGGTGGAGAGGTCGTTCGAAAACTATCTAACGAAAACCCTATTTATCGATAGGTTGAGACATCATTCATACACGATTGTGTTTTAACATGTATTTAATAGGTATCAAAAACCATATATATTGATAGGTCGATATATCATTTTTATGTGATTCTTCCAAAACTATATCTATCGTTAGGTCGATATATCTTTTGTATGTAATTCCGCCAAAACCCTATTTGTCGACAGGTTGAGACATTTTTTGTATAACTTTGAGATGATGTTCATGATGTTCTTGGGAGCTCTCTGAAGCCTACTTAGGCCCTTAGATAAAAGAATTCAAGCCTCCATCAAATTGTAAAACCTACAATTTTGATGTTCTTGAGGACCGAGAGGTCCGATCGAAGATCTTCATTCAAGATCGAGAAATTCAAAATATGACCGAGAGGTCTGACTGAGGTTCTTCAGTTACGACCGAGAGGTCCGACCGAAGTTCTTCAACCATGACCGAGAGGTCTGACCGATGATTTTTACATCCGATCGAGAAATCGAATCTAAGACCGAGGAGTCACACACCCGACCGTGAATTCTTACCAAGGACCGAGAGGTCTTAGCAGTCCAACCGAGAATTCTGACACCCAACCAAGAATTCTAGTCAAAGACCGAGAGGCCTAAGCACCCTGACCGAGAATTCCGACAAGGATCGGGAGACCTTAAGACCCCGACCGAGAATCCTTAGAATAAAGTTTTCATGTATAAATTATTTTTTATAGATTTGATTGTATTAATTAAAAGAGTATTATATATTTATAATTATTTATTGTTAAGAAAAAGAATATATGCTTATAAGAGAAATAAAGATAAATAAAAATGCATTGATAATTAATTAAAATCAATATATTATAATATATATTTAATGGTGGACAAATATATTGATATTTTATAACTTTATTAAGATTTAATTATTAATATATATATATATATATATATGATAAAATGAATTAAATATCAATGTGAAGGATATAGAAAATAAAATAAAATAAAGAATTATATGTATATAATTTTTATTTAGGCAAGTTTCAGATTGTAATATATATATATATAATTAAGAAAATAAAAATTTATTAAGAAATTAAGAAAAGTAAGAATAAATAGAAAGAAAGTGGACATTCCTATTTTTTTTATTAATATTAATTTAGAAATAAAGAATAAATAAAAATATCAATAACTCTTGATTATATTTATAAAGAATTAAAAAAAAATTATGATATATTAATTAAATCTAATAATTAATAAATTTAAAATTTCAAAATTTTAGTAAGTTTTCCTTAGTTATATATATATATTTAATTACTTATCTTTTTATATATATTATATTTGAATGCATTATCAATCATGTTATATTTATTCGGATATATATAGATATTTTGGTTTTTATGCGTATATTATGTTAATTGATATTAAGAAATATGTAGGTGATTAGTAAAATTACAATTATTTATTTTGTGTCACAAACATAAGAAATTTATATGACTTGATACATAAAACAATATTCAGATTTTTAGAGTTAATAACACATTTAAAATTTGGTATAATTTTAGGCCCACTTAAAATTTTAATTATACATTTGTTAATCGGCCCAAAGGAAAGTTAATAATGGATCGAAATGAAAATTTAAATAATGTACAAATTTTAATTTATAAAAATATTTGTTTTATAAGATTAAGAAGGTTGTGTTCATAACTATGCGTTTATTAATCGGACAAAAGAAAGTTTAATAACTGGTCGAGTTAGACACTTAAAGTATATACAGAAGTTATGAATTGAAGACTAAAGTATGTTCTCTTGTGTATGTTGATATGTTTTATAAATTAATAATATAATGTGTATGTAATTAATGCGATTATTTAATCAAAATAATATTATGCACAGGTCGTAGTAAATATGTAACAATTATTCAATTTTTCATGTGAATAATTGGACAATTCAAAGATAATCAATTGTTTCATAGGACTTATTGTTAATATTTGATTACTACAAAAGAGTACCGTTTGCAAGTTAATATTTAATATTTAAAGACTAAATATTAATATTGCGTTTGGTATCTTCTGATGAGACGTACCATTATTTTGAATGTATATAATTATTAAATTTATGTAAACATGGTTATTCAATTCTTTTGTTATCTAATTAAGTTAACAATTCTTTTATACATATTTTTATCAAAATTAATAATTCTTTTTATATGATAAATCCATAATTTATTCTTTTAAAAATTGTATCTAAAAAGGTTAAAATTTCTAAGTATTATAAGAATAAGTTATAAATACACCATAATATATATTTTATTTTGTTTCAAAATTAAATGTATTAAAGTTAGAGTTACACTAATGTATTATCATGCATCTAATTTGGATTTTCTTATCCACACTTAAGTCAATTATATATGAATTAAAGTTGTGTAAAGGGAGACTTAGTCTCTAAAAAACTCGCATCATATTATGTGTAAGAAAATAAATGATTAAACAAAAATAACATAAATGGTGTTCACCTAACATATATCGTCTTTTACTTTAAGAGTAATAGTCGAACTATTTTGAAAATAAAGAATTCTGAATATTTGATTATCTATTGAGTATATTTGGACAAACACTGAAATTATGGGTCCATTCACTAAATATTTTGTCTTTCATGAACATATTATTCATAAGGGTATTGAATATTTATATGATATAAAGTTTTAGTTAGTTGGAGTTTATATTATAATGATTGTATATATATTATTTAAGATATATATGCGTATTAAAGATTCAATTTTAAAAATTAAGTTTTAGTGAGAATTTGTATTATAATATTTGTATAAACATGTTAAAAATCACACTAAATATTAATCCATACTACACACCCATTTAATCATTTGGTAATTTAAAAGGAATATTATTCTACACCTTATTTATTTATCCAATCATAGGGCATGCGTCTAAAGGTAATCCAAGTCTAAGAATGTGTCTAGTTTTGTATCATTTTGTTCCTAAATGATGCGTCTATGTCATGGATTCTTAATCTGTTATGATTTCAAGCTTTGCAGAACATTATTGTCCCCTCTTAACTTACATGCCCATGATAATGAGCCCGACCATTATAAATTGAATTGTAATCAATTATATTCATAACAATATGTTTGCTCTCATTAAAGAAGACAAATAAGAGAGATAGCAACTCTTGTAATTGTTCTTTAAGATATTAAAAATTTTATAAAAATTTCTCCAAATTTTGTGAATGATTCTCTTTCTAGGCCAACACTATTCACATACAAGATTTGCACCAAGTGAATCAATATCTGAGTTTTACAATACTACACAAAAGACCTAGAAATACGATAGAGGATTCTCGATCCAGTCGGAGACCAAGGTCCGATAAAATTAATCTAGGACAGAGACCTAGGACCCGTGTTCTTGAGTTATGACCGAGACCTATGACTGATGTTCTTGAGCTAAGACTAAGAAATCTGACCGGGGATTCCCACCTATGACCGATAAAATTCAGACATATGACCGAGAGGTCTAACTTGGGACCGAGACTCCTAGGACCCACGACCGTGAAACCAAAACTTAGGACCAAGATGCTCAAGATCTAATACTAAGTGGGCCAAACCTGGGACCAAGAATCCCAGACCCGGGATCGAGGCTCCAAAGACCAGGACTGAGGATCTTAGCCTAGAGCTAGCCCAGACCAAGAGGTTTATACACCTCGACCGAGAAACATAACCACATGCTAGTCCATGACCGATAGGTTTTTACACCTAGTACGATAATTTCAGCTAAGGACCTAGATATCCTTAGCACCTCAACCTAGGGACTCCGGTCCTCCGACCGAGTATCTTGAACCCCGATTGAGAGCTCCTTAGGCCTAGACCGAGCCTCCCGATCCCTGAACAACAAAATAGGACTGACCCTTATGACCGACTCCGATCTTAAAGCCTGTTTGATTCTACTTTTCAAAATATAATATTATTTTTATAATTTTGGAACCCCAACACAATTTCTAATCATCCCAAGAGATCGAAAAATAATTTAATAATATTTTCAAGATGTTCCTAAACAAATATTTTGACTATAAACTTTGTTTGGTATTTATTTCTAAACTCTAACATTCTTAAAAATGACAGATATTCTTCAAATATTTTCACCCTAATTACCAAACGCAATAGGTACCACCATTTAAAGTATTGATGTTCAATACTTTAAATAATGCTAAGCTTATAAGCATAACTATGATCGGAAGAATAAAATGGTTAAAAACTCAAAACGTGATATTACTAGTTTTTAAAAGTCAAATTTATAAGTAAAGATTATTTTCGAACGGGTACAAATGATGAAGCGCGAAAGTCTTTTCCCGAGTATCACCAAACTCGAACCCAAAATGAAACTCTAATGTAAAATACGTTTGTACACGCTAACCTTTTTATTGATTTTTCTAAAATCAATTAGCGACTCTTTCTTTAAATAAATAATATTTTCTTGAATCAATTATGCTTAACTAATTTAAATCGAATTTCAAATCAAAGCGTCATTGAATTATAACAAATCCTTAAAAATTAATTATTTTTACATAAATAATTTTAAAAGCTATCAGGTAATATCAAAATATTTTAAAATAATATTTTATTTTAAAAAAAAGTCTGAATCCACGTGTCCTGCAAACGCGTGCTAAATTACGAGGCTGATTTCCTGGAGTTATAGAACTCAATATAAATTTGAAGTTAAAAAAAATAAAAAAATAAATGACATTAAATTATTTTTTTACTAAATAATCTAATTTGAATTTTTTTAAAAATAATTATTAATTTATAATTTCGTTGGGACAAATATATATACACTATTATTTTTTTTTTGTAAAAATATCTCCTTATTTTATCTTTTGTATTGGTTCCAAGTTGAGACCAGAAAAATTTATCAAAGTTATTAATTTATAGACGTTTTACTACATAATAAAGTTGTTAGGATCTAGGTCGCGGCTGGCGGACCGGGGTCTGGCCGGTTAGCGCGTCTCACTCAAAGGTGGTGATTAATTCGGTTAGAGATTAACACCGGGGTTTCAATACCACACAAACTGTCACAAACCCTTGAACCGAGTTCAAGCGCGAAAGTGGTTTGTTTCAGGTTGAAGCAGCACACACACAAGATAGGCAGAACCAGATTTGAATAAGATAGGTTTGGAGATTGCTGGGTCGGTTTTGTAACTCAGTAATTCGGTTTAGGTGATGTTGAATCGGTTGAAGCGGTATTTGTAGGTTATTGCAGATCGGTTAGAAAATAAAGCAGGCGGAAAGTAAATAACAAGACAGGTTTTTATGGATGTTCGGAGATAAAACTCCTACGTCACCCCTTCCTCTCGAAACAGTGAGAAGGATATTCACTAAGGAATACAAACACAATCCGATCGAGACTTATTTCCTGCTCGATAACACTCGTACAATTTTAACCGAAATTGTAAATATACTTCAAATAAACTCTTAAGCTTTTGAGATGGAGCACAATCTTTTTACTTAGGCTGTAGAAAATTTAGAACTTGTAACTCCGCATTTAATCCTCTTCAGCTCCTTCTTTTATAGGTGAAATGTGCCAACGGTCACATTTCATTTCCTTGAATCTGATTGGTTGAGCAGAGATTCAGTGATTCAGACCAGGCGGTCTAGTCTTCAGACCTGACCTTCTAGTCTTCTAGTGTAGGTCAAACCGGCTAGGTTTGTCTTTTACTCAATATGGCAACTGTCGGTTGGACAATTGTCTGTACTTGGAAGATTGCCTTTCTGATTTATCCTGAAGTAGAAAGATCTTGTAGGACGGTCTTCTGCAGCCTGCAGACTGTCCTCAGACTTGTATGAATATGGCAATACTAAGTCTGTTCCTTCGGTATCATTCTCAACAGATACCCGAAGTGTCTTTTTATACTGGTCGGTTGTTTACGTTAACCGGATGACTTCCGGTTTTTCCATAGCTTCTGATTGACCGACTGTCTAGTGATTCTAGCCTTCTGATTTGATCGATCTTTGTCTTTCTTGTTCGGTCAGGTTTTTGGTCGGTTTGATTACTTGACCGGTTGAGTTTCTTAACCAGTTGAGTGACTTGGCCGGTTGAGTTGCTTGACCGTTCCTGCATAGAAAGTTTGTTTTTGTTAAGTTCTATTTAACTGGTCTAATTTTATCTAACAATTTCTCCCTTTTTGATTATTTTATTTAAAATATTCAAAATCATGTAAGAATGCAAATATAGGCCGGTTTTGTTTTTAAGAGTTTATTTGGCCGGATTTTTGGAAATTAACTTGGGAGAATTTTTCGAGAAAGTTTGGAAAATTTTGAGAAAAATTTTGAAATTTTTTATATTTTATCTTATCAATTTCTCCCTTTTTGATTATTTTATTTAAAATATTCAAAATTATGTAAGAATGCAAATATAGGCCGGTTTCAAAAATCACTTTATATATAAGAAGACACTAAGGCAAAAATACTATATATATATATATAACCGAAATAGACATAGGTAAATAAAAGGAAGGCCCCTATTTCTTTGCTCTAGACGGCAGAAACTGTTCCAGTAGTTCATCGGTTGTTTGTCCCTTAGCCGGCCTGGAAGAGGGACCTTGACCGCCTGAGGTGCCGCTGTAAGGAGAGAACGGTTGACCGATTGATGTGATTGGAACCACATTCAAGCACCGCTGTCTTTGGAGTTGTGGCTCGAGCTCATCCTCAAAATCATCCTCGATTTGCAAAACCGGGTTGGATGGAGGGTCAACAATCGTGTTAGTGACTCTGTCCAATAGTCCGGCGATCTGCGCCTTTCTCGAAACCGCTTTCCTTTTACGTGTGACCGGAACAAAAGAGGAAGCAACCGCTTGGGAATTCTTGTGAGCCATGGAAAAATTGTTGTACGTTTCTTGTTGAGCTTTTAGCCGGTTAGCATCTTCGACTTCTTGAGCCGCTATTGACTTTGCGATGGCCGGTGCATTGACCGCTAGGTTTTGCATATGGCCGGCTATGTTCGCATCAGCCGCTGCCGCTTCCTTCTATATACGGGTCTGCTCGTCCAACGCATCTTGGAGTTTTTGAGCCGCAAGAGCATTCGCCTCCTCAGTTGCCTTATCGACAGCCATCTTAGCCGCTATTAATTATGCCACCTGTTCGGTGACCGCCTTGAGATCGGCTTCAAGCTTGGCGTTTTTTCCTCAAGGGTCGTATTCTTTTCTTCAAGAATTATTACCCTGTCAAGTGTCGAGCCGACTTGGGCACTTGATTGAGCCAGGTCCTCATCGACCTTTGTCAACCTTTGATCGTTCTTTTCTTGAGACCGCTCCATATCGGCTACCTTTTGGCTGATCGAAACGAGGTCGTTCGCCAGCTTTGGAGATATATCCTCCAATGCCTTGGTTCGATCCAGATGACCGCTGTACAGTCGGTCCGTATTACCGTAGTTCATTTCAACCGACGTGATCCGATCAACCGCCTTGCCAAGATCATCCTTTATCGTCTCGGCTATCTCGACTGCTTTAACCGCAGTTTCTTTTATTTTCTTCTTCCAAGGCTGAACCGCGTCGTTGACAAATTCTTCAATGAGAGTTTTGACCCTCTCTTCCGTTATGGCCGGTTCCGTATCTCCGGTTTCAACTGATGCTCGGAGGTCGGTGAGAGGTGTCTCTGTCCTAACTTCGGTCATGTTGATAGTCTGATCCGGTGGAGGAGAGGGTAGCTCTTTATTGGTCGGATTCCGACCGCTAATATCCCTAGATTTGGATGAGTTCGACGTTTCTTGGTGAACGGGCTCCGTTTCGAGCCGCGCCACCTCCTCGGCCATTTCCCTTTCCTTGACCGCAAGCAGTTCGATCACCAATAGTTGAAGTTGAGAGTTCGTTGTCCCCAGAGTATACTTTTCTTGGAGACGTTGAATGTGCTCGGTGAGCCGTTGTAACCGAGCATGCGGTTGTACCATCGTGTTTCGTTGTATTGCGGTTATGACGTCCGTTGCCTTTGTGAGGCTGAGCACCTCCTCCTCCATTTCCATCAACCTCTCAAATCTTTGACTAATGGTGAGGTCCGGTAACATGTGTTTGTAGAGTACCTGATGTCGGTTTCGGATCCACTGATAGAACACTTCGGATGCCTCGCGAGCTTGCTGATGGATTTCGTCCATGATTCTGCTCACGAGATTTTCGGTCATCTCCCGGGTGTTATCGTCAGCGTGGACATCTTCTTCCCTAAGGCCGTCTGCACCGGTATCAACATTATCATGACTTACCGATTGGTCCTCGACTACCGGTCCTTTCCTTTTACCGGACTGATCTCCTCCGGTATTTTGCGAAAAGGTTCAGTCAGAGCTGGAGGCCGAATCCTCATCATTTGGGGTGTCTGACCGCGGACCAGCCGATCCGATTGGTTGTCTTTCCTTCTTGCTTCCGGATTTTTCTCTGACCGGAGCTGCTTTCTTACCGGATGCCTTCTTCTTTCGGCCACCCGTAGAACCGGAGGCCTTCCTGTTGCTTTTACTGTCCTTGAATTGATGGGACTTAATGATTTTACTTGAGGCGAGAAGAATACCAGGACCGGTGTTGATGTTGAAGTGGTGCATGATTTTGCCAAGTGGGATGGCGTATCCCCATGACCGAGTAGATGTCGGATCCACCATTTCACGTAGGTTATTGAAAATTACCTTAGTCTAGTTTATTTTGATGCTGTTGACTAAACCGGCAAGCATTTCAATCTTTGCCCGGGTGAGACTATCATAGTTTCCCCCTCTTTCTTGGACCGATTTTGTGAAAATATCACACAATGGTCGGTACTCCGGTCGAAGAGATGATTTCTTTCCAGAGATCTCGATAGGGACCTCGGTTTCCGAAAGAATCTAGCAAGCTGCCTCGAATGTCTCCTCATCTAAGGTCGCCGAGAAGTTGATCCCTTCGGATGGTAGATGTAGGATTTCAGCGACCGACTCCTCCGTCAGTTCGAGCTGCTGACCGCCTATGTTTGCAAGTATTGATCCTTCGGTGATGGATGCGGTTCGGAAAAATTCGTTAACCGCATCTTGATATAGTACGAACGGACCGCCCAGAAAATGTTCAAGGCCGGACTCGGAGATCCGGGATAGCACCTGTTTTTCCGGAGCCGAACCATTTGCCCGGATTTCCTCAAAGTCGACTTGGATAATATGTTTGAATAGCACGTAATCGCGACCCATTTTAGATGATCGAACCGAGAGAGCAAGAGAATAAGGATTTGAGAGAGTTTGAGGAAGCTGAAAGCTAGAGAGAGAAAGACGATTCGCGTGAGAATGAAATAAAATAACTAAGGACCCTATTTATAGTTGCGGTTTGGAATTCCAACCGTCGCGAACCGTCCCATCACTTTTAGGCGGGAATTTTCCCTCCAAAGCCTAAAGGCGGGAAAGTATGGGCGAGAACCCATTGGCGGGAGCTTATAAGAGGGAATCCATGGGCGGGAACTGCAGGCGGGAAACTATGGGCGAGAATATTCCCTCCAAGGGCTTTGAGCGGTTTTGCGGTTATCTAACTGGTGTTTAGTCGGTTCTTCTTTTTAACCGTTTGTTAAAGAAGCGGTTTATGAACCGTGATGATGCGGTTTTTCGAGTTTGAACTGATTATTCAATGAAGTAATTTATCGATATTAACCGGTTGGTTAGATTGATGTTTCAGTATTGCAATTTTGACTCGGTTAACAAACTTAAAGATTATATATTCATTGAAAAGAAAGATACATGATAGAAACCGATTTATTGATCGGTTTGGAATACAAAAGAGATAGAAATACAACTTATGTAATAACTACCCTAGAGAGCTTGTCCTCCACCCCATCCATATCAAGAACATTCGATGGGGGTGCCGGTGTACCCGGTCCAAATTCTGGACGGTACTTAAGAAAGAGCCGGCTCAGGTGAGGAGCGTAACCGAGACCTTTCTTGGTCTCCACCATAGTCCTCAGGTTTTGGTAGATGACCGATGACCAATTTATAGGCGTATGCAAACAATGTAGGTCATCATGTCAAACACTCTCTTAGAGTAGTGTTGGTTGGGAGATTGACAAATGATGGAACGGTTGACAATATCGTAGAGGAGTTGGATGTGGTGGGCAAGGCGGGTTTTTAGCCCGTGGTTCTCCACAAGTACCTCGGTACCGGAGAACAGTTCTGAATAATCGGTTGCTGCACTTCCCACCCGGGTTGGGAAGTCGGAAAACCCTTCTGTGGGCAGATTGAACGTTTGAGCGAATTCGTTTTCCTCCAGGCAGAAGAAATGGCCTCTCACTGTGGAAACAATGAAGTCTCCTCTCATAGAGGCATTTCTGAAGAAGTCGATTACGTCCGGAAGAAGTATGGGTCCGGATTCTTCGAGAAAGTCTCGAAGACCTGTATCGATCAGGGACTCAAACATGAGCTCCTTGGTTTCCAGGTCCCAATGTTCCATGCAAGAATCGAAATCGATGCTCAAGAAATTTCTTAGAGTTTGGCTCGACATGTTTTGAGATTTTTGCCAAGATAGAGAGAGTTCAAGAAGCTTTTGATTTTGGGGTGTGTTAAGTTGATAAGGTGGGGTTCCTTATATAGATCCGAATTTGGAGGGAAAATATCAGCATTTAATGTTGAAGTTCAGTTTTGTCCTATTAATAAAGAGAAAATTTATGTTTCCAAAACTCCTTGGGAAGGGTTACTTTTGACCGGTTGCGGAGCTCGAGGTAAGGAATCTAGTTCAAAAGTAACCAAGTTTGTTTGGATAGTAATTACTCATATAGTTGGAAGTTGAAAGTTACTTTTCATTAATGACGGATAGTACAAGAAACCGGAAAAATAACTGATTAAAACCGAAGATAACATAAACCAAGCCGAAATGATCATAATAGAGTTGAACAGAGATACAATCGGTGCGTACAGCAAAATGACCGGTTGTAAGAAGGAGTGCTTTAATGACCGTTGGAGTTGGCATGACCGTTGGAATTGATGTGGCAGTTCTTCCTCTTCCAAGATTTCTCAAACCGCTCATAGAATGAGTCAGTGACCTCTTTGGTGATTACCTGGGCCTGGTTCAACCCTTCGCCCGGACAGAGTGGAACTCCAAGCTCCAGAAGTAGATAGCTTATCTGAGGAACAAGACCGATTGCTCGAGTACCGATCATCCAGATTAGGACATCGAACAACACTCTTGACCAGTTGACTGGCGTACCCGTGGTTATGGCGGTCATCATGTTGAAAGTTGCGGTACAGTAAGTGTTGGTCACGTCCCTTCCTAGGATGCCTCGACCGATGACATCGTTGAGAAGCTGGTACACAGCTCTCAACAATGATTTGGCACCGTGGTCATTAACCGGATGATTTGACCAAGCAAAGCTTAAGGCGATTTCGGCCTTTAGTTCAGCCGGAATGTTAAGGTCGGTCAGCCCTTGCTTCGGTAGATCGAAGCATCTATCAAAGTCGCTTTCGGTGAAGTTGAACACAGTCCCTCCCACCTTGGACTGAATATGAGTGTCGAAGTGAGGAGTTCCTCGGAAAATCTTGGCATTATAGAAAAATTTCAGGACTGTTTCTGGGAAGATGACGTGTTTGTCATCTAGAAAGTGCTGGAGATCGGTGTCTTCAAGTGACTTAATCATCTTGAAGACATTGTAGTGTTCAGTACCTAGAGCAGATTTGAATTCCACTTGAAGGATATTTGGAAACTGAGACATTTTGTCTTAGTGAGAGGATAAGTTATATCTTGTGATTGTTTTGTTTAAGGCTTGCCTAACTTATATATTAGTGGAGGGATGATCTTATTATCCAGTGTGTCACAGGTAATGATGTCTATTAACCATAGGATAAAGTATTTTGCATGAAATAAGCATGTCTACAACCTAGGATGTTGGTCATAGGCCTGGACGGTGAAAGATATCATATCTTCACGTCTTTTGAGGTATGACCGATTTTACTTTGAAAAGGAAATTTTTCAGAGCAGATAAGTTTAAACACAGATAATTATTCCACTTTTGTTTGGAGGCCAAATAATCCGAAGTAAACTACTTCCAAACCGGTTGGTTTTTTCAGTTATTCGTTCCGATGCGGTTATTTGGTGCATGCACTAAGTAACCAGTCGGTTTACTCCAACTGATAGACAGAGCGATTCATCCATAGATACCTTGGTGAATTTGGAATCCGACAATTTAGGAAGAACTACCGGTTTTATCTGTCCGAACTCACTAATATCGGTTAAACCAAGTGTAAGTCTGAATTGAGAGAACTTAGCTTCCCGAAGAGGCTTTGTGAAGATATCGGCTACTTATTGTTCTGTTGATACGTATTCTAGCCGGATATGCTTCAACATGACATGTTCCCGAATGAAGTGGTGCCTTATGTCAATGTGTTTGGTTCTAGAGTGTAGAACCGGATTGTAGGTGATAGCTATGGCACTTGTGTTATCACAGAAAATTGGAGACTCTTCGGCTGTGATACCGAAATCCTTTAGTTGTTGTTGGATCCAGAGAAGTTGAGAGCAGTAGCTTCCGGCTGCCAGGTATTCAGCTTCTGCAGTTGATGTGGCTACTGATGTCTGTTTCTTGTTGTTCCATGAAACAAGCCGATCACCTAGGAATTGGCATGTTCCGCTGGTGCTTTTTATATCAACCTTGCAACCTGCATAGTCTGCATCTGAATAACTTGTGAGGTTAAAGGATGAGTCCTTTGGATACCACAAGCCGACGTCAGGAGTTCCCTTTAGGTATTTCAAGATTCTCTTTGCGGCTGTGTAATGAGACTATTTTGGATTAGCCTGGAATCTTCCACACACACCGACAGCAAATAGTATGTCCGGTCTACTTGCTGTCAGGTATAGGAGAGAACCGATGATTCCTCTGTAAGCAGTCAGGTCTACTGCTTGACCGTCATCATCATTGTCCAGTTTGACCGATGAGCTCATTGGAGTGGCAGCTGATGAGCACGTATCCATCCCAAATTTCTTTAGTAGTTCATTTGTATACTTGGGTTGGCTTATGAAAGTTCCTTCTTCGAGTTGCTTAACCTGAAGACCTAGGAAGAAGCTCAATTCTCCCATCATACTCATTTCAAATTTGTTAATCATCAGGGTTGAGAATTTATCACATAACTTAGGATCGGTTGAGCCGAAGATGATTTCATCTATATGATAAGATAAAATTAGACCGATTCACAGAACTTAACATAAATAAACCTTTCATGCAGGAACAAGGAACCGGACCGGTCAAACAAATGAACTGGCTAAGAAGACTAGCCGGTCAAGATACTAAACCGACCAAGAACACTTGGAACATGACCGCACAAAGAAAGGATCGGCCAAAGCTTAAAACCGGAAACATTAGACAGCCGATCAGCCACAAGGCAGAGGAATAACCGGAAAGCTGTCCGGTTAAACCAATCACACCGGAAGCCATTCGGTAAAGACAAATGACCGACCAAGTACAAAAAGACAATTCGGGTATCTGTTGAGTATGATACCAAAGGAACAGACTGAATATTTCCATATCTATGCAAGTCTGATGAAAGTCCGCAGGCTGTAGAAGACAGTCCTACAAGATCTTTCCACTTCGGGATAAGTCAGAAAGGAGATCTTCCAAGTACAGACAACTGTTTAACAGACAGTGTCCACATTAAGAAAAAGACAAACCTAGCAGGTTTGTCTTACATACCGGAAGAACAGACTGGCAAGTCTGTGAGATTGACCGCCAGGTCTGACCAATTGACCATAGGGTTTGAAACACTGAATCACTGAACCTCTGCTCAGCCAATCAGATTCAAGGAAGTGAAATATGATCGTTGGCATATTTCACCTATAAAAAGAGCAGCTGAAGAAGAGTAAATGCAGCGGGACAAGAGGGACAACAAGAGATTCTAAGAGCATTTAATTTACAAGTAAAAAAAAGTGTGTTCTCTCTCTCGAAAAGCCTAAGTGCTAAAGTTGAAGTGTGTGTTTTGCAATTTTGGTGTAAATTGTAAGAGTGTTATCAAGCAGAAAATAAGTCTTGATCGGATTGTACTTGTATTCCTTAGTGAATATCCTTCTCGCGGTTTCAAGAGGAAGGAGTGACGTAGGAGTTTTATCTCCGAACATCCATAAAACCTCTCTTGTCATTTACTTTCTGTCGGTTCCATTATCTAACCGATCCGTACCGCTCTAACCTACTTAACTCTATCCAAACCGAATCACCAGGTTACCGAAACCGACACATCATTTTCTTTAACCTTCATCATCTGAAACCGGTTCTACCTATCACACAAGTGTGCTACTTCAACCTGAAACAACCCTCTTCCGCGCTTGAACCTAGTTCAAGGGTTTGTGACAGTTTGTGTAGTATTGAAACCCCGGTGTTAATCTCTAACAGGATTAACCACCACCCTTTGAGTGAGAACGGCTAACCGGTCCAACCCCGGTCCTCTAGCGGCTATCTAGATCCTAACAATTGGTATCAGAGCAGTTAGTTTCAATACTCAAGCAAGCATGTCTTTCGATAGGCCTCCAATGCTAGAAGGTGATGACTTTGCCAACTGGAAGGCACGCATGCACCTACACTTAATCACCTTGGATGATGAAATGGAGTCCATTCTGACCGAAGGACCGATATTCATTGATAAGGACAGAAAGGAATGGACAGCTGAAGATATGAGAAGAAACAACCTAGATAATCATGCTAGAAATCGGATCTCCAACAGTGTGGATAGAAACACATACTGCAAGATCAGAGACTGCAAAACCGCGAAGGAGACATGGAACACGGTTATTCAGATCTTTGAGGGAAATGAAAGAACAAAGGAAAACAAGGTAATGGTAGCTACTCAGATGTTTGAAAGCATCAAAATGAAACCTGGAGAAATAATGAAGGAGTACAGTGACCGGTTCACTGGTGTGTTAGATGAGCTAGCAACTCTTAGCAAGAGGTATGACAACAAAGAGGTCATCATGAAAGTTTTGAGATCTCTTCCAAGTGCTTGGGACATAAAGACAATGGTAATGAGGGAATCAAAGAGCCTACGTAAGATGAAACTACACGATGTATTCGAAGATCTTAAGGCATATGAGTTCGAAATGAGATATAGGACTAAAGAAGAAGTCTCGGCCTCAACATCAACCAGAGCACTAATCACATCTACAGAACCGGCTGCACCGGCACCTGCACCGGCACCTGCACCTGCACCTGCACCGATCAGAACTGCCGAACAGTTCACCGAGGATGCCATGGCTATGCTTGCACAGAAGTTTGGAAGGTTCATGAAAAGAAGCCAACCGACAAACTACAACTATGGTGATAAATCCAATGTAAGGTGTTATAACTGCAACTGTTTGGGACACTTCAAATGGGAATGCAGAAAACCGAAGAGGGATGACCGGAAACCGGATTACCAAAATAACCGAAACAATTATCAACAAACCGGTGAAGAAAGTGAGATTCAGAAAGCACTGATAGCCGATGATGGAGGAAGTCTATGGGCTCACAGTGACAGTGATGATGAACTCACATGTCTCATGGCAAACGAGGAACATGTATTTGACTCTCCTTGTGAACAATTTACTAAAGATGAGTTATATAATGCATTGAATGATATGGTAGAAGAGTATAAGAACCTATTAGTCATGTTACCTAAGCAACTCAACCTTAGAACCGATCCTATAGTACCCATCCCGATAGAACTAGAGGTACTTGTTGTAACCGAACCAGAGGTCATAGAACCTGATGAAATCCCTAGCATAGAAACCGAGTTAGAACCTGGACCACCAATTAGTACCGAATAGTCTAGTGAACCAGCTAGAGAACTGACCGAAGAGGAAAATGCCCGACTCCAATATAAAATGGCCGCATATAAGAGATCTAGTGATATGGTAAAGAAAATGTATAGTCATTACAGACACCCCTTTTGCATGTTCGGTTTAGGATACACAAAGGATAGCTCCAAAGACCAAAAACCCGTAAAGAAAGTAAGGTTTACAAGGAGTAACCTTCCTCTCATAAGATTCATTAAAAGCTCCCTGACCGCTGAAGAGGAACTGACTGCATACTATAAGGAAGAAAAGCTAAAGTACAACTATGTTGGTCCAACCGACTCTGAGAAGTGGCTTGATCCTGAGAAAAGAAAAGCCGACATTCTCAAAAATAGGAAAGCCAATCGTCAACCGCATAGGTCAAATCAAAGTTTACCCTTACTTAAGACTTTTGTAGAAAAACCGAGATACCCAAAACCGAGTGCCAAAAGGACGGTTAAAACCTTAGCAAAGAAGGTTGTCCGGTTTGTCAAGGTTTGGATACCCAAGGGACTAATCGCATGTGGACCCAAAAGAATGTGGGTACCAAGTAGTTGTAAATATATACTTTTTGCAGGATTTAAAGAAACGGCTAGGAAACTCTGAATGGTACTTGGATAACGGTTGCTCCAGGCATATGACCGGGAACAACAATCTGCTAACCGACATCAGAATAGAAACTGGTGCTCTAATTACCTTCGGTGACAACTCAAAAGGTAGAACTGTGGGCAAGGGTAAGATTGTCCATGGTAACTTAACTATTGATAACGTACTCCTAGTTGAAAACCTACGTTTTAACCTACTGAGTATTAGTCAAATGTGTGATGCTGGATACACGGTAGAATTTCTTAAACATGCATGCTTAGTTAAGAACTCTCAAGGCATTATACTGCTAACCAAAAATAGGTTAGGTAATATTTATAAGGTAGACTGGAAAACTAAGGTAGAACACTCTATATGCATGATAGCTAAGACTGATCAAACCTGGTTATGGCATAAAAGACTAAACAATCTAAACATGAAGACATTGAATTACATTCGCGGTAAAAAGCTAGTATAAGGTATCCCTGACATAGTATTTAACAAAGATAAGGTTTGTTCAGCATGTCAAATGGGTAAACAGACTAAGTCAACCTTTAAGAGTAAAGGAAATATCCAATCTAGCCGATGCTTAGATCTCTTACACATGGATTTATTTGGACCGATTCAGGTCATTAGCCTAGGAGTAATGTTGTACACCATGGTAGTTATTGATGATTACTCAAGGTTTACATGGGTAATATTTTTACCATCTAAAAGTGAAACCGCATCAAACCTGATCACACTTCTTAAACGTTTGCAAAATGAAAAATCAACTCGCATTAATAGCATCAGAAGTGATTGAGGTACCGCATTTCTTGATGAATCCGGCATTAGACACTAGTTGTCTAGTGCTAGGACTCCTCAACAAAATGGCCTGGCCGAGAGAAGAAATCGGACTCTCAAGGAAGCCGCACGGTCCATGATAGCCGATTCGGGCATTGTTCAGAAATTTTGGGTTGAGGCTATCAACACTGCATGTTATACATAAAACCGGTCTTTGATTAACAAGTTTCATAACAAAACACCGTATGAGGTTTATTTTAATAGGGTTCCCAATCTTAAGTACCTCAAGATTTTTGGTTGTAAATGCTACATTCATATAAATGGTAAAACATATCTTTCTGCTTTTGATGCAAAAATCGATACTGGAATCATGCTAGGTTACTCGGCAGTAAGTAAGGCATATAGAGTGTATAACAATAGAACTTTAACCATGGAGGAAACACTTCACGTTGTTTTCGATGAATCGGTTGAAAGTAATATTGCATCATGCTTTGATCTACACAACAGATTGGAAAACAACAATATCTACTCTGATAGTGAAGAAGAGACACCGGTCTTCAGGCGGTTTGTCCATGAACAAATGGGTAATATTGAAACCCAGCCGGATCAAGCTGTCCCGCGACAGGAAGCTGACACTTCGGTCCAATCCGAGGAAGTCGGTCGGTCTGACAATCTTGTTCAGCCTACCGATATGTCTAGCCTTGATCAAACAAACGGTAATCTGGTAGACATCCCTGAACCGAACTTTAAAAGGAACACCAAACACCCTCCTGAGCAAATCATAGGTGATCCTTCAGAACCTGTTCGAACTAGGGGTCAACTAATGGAGGAATACCTTAATTCTGCCTTTATATCCCATATTGAGCCGAAAAGAATAGATGAAGCATTGTCAGATCCGGATTGAATCTTGGGAATGCAAGAAGAGCTAAACCAGTTCGAGAGTAATAAAGTCTGGTACCTAGTCCCTAGACCGAAAGATCATCCGGTCATAGGAACAAGATGGGTATTTAGAAACAAACTCGATGAGGACGGTTTGGTCACGAGGAACAAAGCCAGATTAGTGGCACAAGGTTACAAACAGGAAGAAGGCATTGATTTTGAAGAATCATTTGCCCCTGTAGCTAGGATTGAAGCCATTAGGATTTTTCTAGCCTTTGCTGCTTTCAAAAACTTTAAGGTTTTTCAAATGGATGTTAAAAGTGCATTCTTGAATGGTGACCTACGTGAAGAGGTGTATGTTGAACAACCACCCGGTTTTAAAAGTGCTGAATTTCCAAACCATGTATACCGGTTAAACAAAGCTTTATACGGTCTAAAACAAGCACCTAGAGCCTGGTATGACACACTAACCGCATTTTTGATCGCACATGATTTCACGATTGGGTCGGTGGATAAAACGTTGTTCAAATTTGAAAAGAAGGAACATATCCTCCTTGTTCAAATCTTTGTAGATGATATCATTTTCGGTTCAACCGATCCTAAATTGTGTGATAAATTTTCAAAACTGATGACTAACAAGTTTGAAATGAGTATGATGGGAGAATTAAGTTTCTTCCTAGGTCTTCAGGTTAAGCAACTCGAAGAAGGAACCTTCATTAGCCAACCTAAGTACACCAAGGAGCTTCTAAAGAAGTTTGGGATAGACACATGCTCCTCAGCGGCTACTCCAATGAGCTCATCGGTTAAATTGGACAAGGATGATGAGGGCCAATCGGTAGACCAGATAGCTTACCGGGGCATCATCGGTTCTCTCCTATACCTAACAGCGAGTAGACCAGACATTCTATTTGCAGTCGGTGTGTGTGGGAGATTCCAAGCAAATCCAAAACAATCTCACTACACAGCCGCAAAAAGAATATTGAAGTATCTAAAGGGGACACCTGATGTCGGCCTGTGGTATCCAAAGGACTCGTCCTTTAATCTAACAATTTATTCAGATGCAGACTATGCAGGTTTAAGATTGACAGAAAGAGCACCAGCGGAACATGTCAATTCCTAGGTGACCGGCTCGTCTCATGGCATAGCAAGAAACAGACATCGGTGGCCACATCAACCGCAGAAGCTAAATACCTGGCGGCCGGAAGTTGTTGTTCACAACTCCTTTGGATCCAACAACAACTGACGGATTTCGGTGTCATAGCCGAAGAGTCACCGATCTTCTGTGATAACACAAGTGCCATAGCAATCACCTACAATCCGGTTCTCCACTCCAGAACCAAGCATATTGACATAAGGCACCACTTCATCAGGGAACATGTCATGCTGAAGCATATCTGGCTAGAATACGTACCGACTAATCAACAAGTAGCCGATATCTTCACCAAACCTCTACAGGAAACTAAGTTCTCTCAATTCAGACTTACTCTCGGTTTAACCGACATTAGTCAAATCCTTCATAAGGATGCTTAAAAAGGGAAACCGGTTCGGACAGACAAAACCGGTAGTTCTTCCTAACCTGTTGAACTTCAAAATTTTCTTGGTATCTATGGAAAAACCGCCCAGCGTATCAGATAGAGTAAACCGACCGGCTACTTGGTATATGCACCAAATAACCGCATCGGGATGAACAGCTGATAGCTGACCGGTTCGGAAATAGGCTATCCTAGATTATTTGAAATTCAAACAAAAGTGGAATAACTATTAGTGTTTAAAGATATCTGTTCTGAAACATTGCCTTTTCAAAGTAAAATGGTCGCACCTAAAAAGACGTGAAGATCTGATGATATCTTTCATAGTCCAGGTCTATGACCAACACCCTATACTGCAAACATGCCTATTTCATGCAATACCTTTTATCCTGCAGTTAATAGATATCATCTCATGTAATACCTGGACATTAGGATACTCCCACAACTAGTATTTAAGAGAAGCAAACATTGACTAAAACACTCACAAGACAAAAGATCATTCTCTCACTAAGGCAAAAATGTCTCAGTTTCCTAACATCTTTCAAGTTGATTTCGAATCTGCCTTAAGCACGGAGCATTATGAGGTTTACAAAGTGATCAAATCCCTGGAAGATACTGGTCTTCGGTACTTCCTGGATGACAAGCAAATTATATACTCTGAATCAGTCCTGGAATTTCTGTATAATGCCAGGGTGTTTAGAGGAACTCCCCACTTCGATACCCACATTCAGTCGAAAGTGGGAGGTATAGTCTTTGACTTCACCGAGAATGACTTCGCTAGGTGCTTCAGCCTACCGAAGCAAGGGTTAACAGATCTGAATGTTCCGGCTGATCTGAAGGCCGAGATTTCTCTCACCTTTGCACGTTCGAACGAACCTGTCGATGATCATGGAACTAAATCACTATTGAAAGCTGAATATCAGCTTCTCAACGATGTGATAGGTAGAAGCATCCTGGGAAGAGATGTGACAAACACTTACTGCACGACGACCTTTAATATGATGGCGGCAATCACCACCGGTACACCGGTGAACTGGTCAACGGTCTTGTTCGACGTCCTGATCTGGATGATTGGGGTGCGAACAATCGGCCTCGTTCCTCAGCTAAGCTACCTACTAGTTGAACTTGGTGTTCCGATCTGTCCGGGCGAAGGTCTAAACCAGGCTCAAGTGCTGACCAAAGAGATAACCGACTCCTTCTATGAGCGGTTCAAAAGGGCTTGGAGGAGAAGGAACCGCCGCAACAACCCCAACGGTGTCATCAACTCCCACGAACACTAAGTCACTCCTTCCTGCAACCGGTCATTTTGCTTCACGCACCGGGTGTATCTTTATCCAACATCATTATGATCACTTCGGCTTTTCTTATGTTTTTCCTCGGTTTTACCTATGATTCCTTCGGTTTCTTTTGATTACTTTCCATTATGTTGGTGCATTAATGAAAAAGGAATCTTTAATTAAAGAGGTAACTCCCACCTAACATAAGTAATCAATATCCAACTAACTTGGTTACTTCTCAACTAACACCTACCTCGGGCTTCGCAATCAGCTCTTCCCAATAAACCTTGGAAACATAAAGATTCTCTTTCCTAATAAAACAAAACTGACATTCAATGCTAATATTTTCCCTCCAAAACCGAACCTATATAATGGGCCTTCCTCTAATCAACTCCACACATCCTAAAATCACAAAACTCTCTTGAAGTCTTTTGAATTCTATCTCTTAGCAAAACCGTAATCATGCCGAGCCGAACCTTAGGAAACTTTTTGAGCGTCGATTTCGAATCATGCATGGAAGAATGGGACAAAAATCATGCAAAGAACATCATGTTTGAATCCCTTATTGATACCGGCCTTCGAACCTTCCTCGAAGAATCCGGTCCTATTCTGATTGAGGATGTTAGGACCTTCTTTCGAAGCGCCTGCATCAGGGGCAATTACATCGTCTCTACGGTAAGAGACCACACTTTCTGGCTTGATGAAGCCGAATTTGCCTCCCTACTCAACATGCCCACAGAAGGGTTTTCTGACTTTCCAACTCTGGAGGGAAGTGAGGCATTTTATCACGCACTACTCCTCTCTGGAACCATTGATCCGGTGGAAAACTATGGGTTAAAAACCCGCCTCGGTAGTCACGCTCAACTCCTTCTTGAGATTGTGACTCGGTCTATCCTTTGTTAGTCTCCAAATCAGCGGTACTCAAAGAACACCTACAACATGATGACCCATATCATTAGCAAAACGGCCATCAACTGGTCAACGGTCCTCTTTCAACACCTGAAATCCATGGTGATAACCAAGAAAGGTCTCGGTTATGCACCTCACATCAGTAAGTTGATTCTTAAATACCGGTCAGAATTTGGACCGGGCACACCGGCTTCTTCTTCAAACATACTTGACAAGGATGCGGTGGAAGAAAAGATCTCCAAAATGGTTATTACATAAGTTGTATTTTTCCATCTTTATGTATGTCTGTTTTCACACCGATCTATCTTTCGGTTTCCTTTCTGCAATGTTTCTTGAATACAATTCCATTTCAGTTTAAATGACCGAGTCATCTTAACATCTTGAATATCTATCTAAGTAACCGGTTAACATTGTCAAAATAACCGCGCCCCTATCCGGTCTCAAAGAAAAACCGCTTAAACTCAAAAGATTGCAAAATTCTGCTTACTCAAAATAACCGGTTAACTTTAGAAAACCGTAGCATCAATCGGTCTCAAAAGAAGATTGCATCATCAAAGTCGAAAGCGAAAATTTTGGAGGGAAATTTCCCGCCCAAAACTCCCGCCTCCTGGATTACCGCCCACGGATTGGCGCCTATTCATTTACCGCCTTTGGTTTCCCGCCCATGGTTTTCCGCCCATTCGGCTTGGAGGGAAAACTCTCTCCCAATGTTGATGGGACGGTTGGGTTTCCAAACCGCACCTATAAAAGGGGCTCTCGGCCATTTCATTTCACTCTCACGCGAAACAGCTTTCTCTCTCTAAGCTCTCAAACTCTCTCAAGCGGTTATCTGCTCTTGTATTCTTCAAACTCTCTCAAACTTCTAAGATGGGGCGCAACTCGGTCTTGTTCAAACACATGACTCAAGTGGATTTCGAGGAAATCCAACAGAAGGGAACGCCTGCAGCAGTAGAAGTTATTAACCGGGTAGCCGAGGCCGGACTAGAATACTTTCTCGGCGGTCCCCATATTCTATATAGAGATGCGGTTGAAGAATTTTTCAACACCGCAACTCTCTCTGACGACAAGATCACCGCAACTGTAGGCGGTACTGAATTCGAGCTAACCGAGGAATCGGTTGCGGAGAGCCTGCGCCTTCCAACAGCCGGCCAAGATGCAACGACAGATATAGAGCTAAAAACATTTGAAGCAGCTTGCTAGATACTCTCAGCGACTAAGGAGCCGATAAAAGTATCCGGTAACAAAGCGACATTGCGACCGGAGTACATACCGATTTGTGATATCTTCATAAAGGCGGTTCAGGCAAGAGGAGGAAACTACAGCAGCCTCACCAAGGATAAAATCAGGATGCTAGTCGGCCTGATAGAAGGCACAAAAGTGAACTGGGCGAAGGAAGTGTTCCACAACTTGAAGGAAATGGTGAAACCGGACTCAACCCGGTCATGGGGATACGCCGTCCCTCTTGGTAAAATCTTTCTTCACCACAACATCAACACCGGTCCCGGTGTCATTATCTCATCCGGAAGGTTAATCAGATCCAAACAATTCCTAGAAAGGACCCCGGTTCCACAGGTGGCTGAAAGAAGACAACCGGCAAGAAATCGGCCCCAGCGAAAGAAAAGGCCGAAAGCAAAGGCAAGGAGAAGGTAGTCTTCTCGGAACCGCCATCACAAACAGAGGAGGAAGAGTCGGCTTCCACATCTGAACGGACCGAATCTGAGAAATCCGATGAAGAAAGACCGAATGATGAAGAGGATTCGGGCCCATGTCCCGATAATACCGGTATGGGTGTAAATCCTGAGCCCGTCGAGGGCGTTGAAGAAAGCAGTGAAGAAGAAGAAGAGGAGGACGAACAGAAAAAGGTCGATACTATAGCGCGCCAAATCCTGGAGGTCATTGAACGGCGAGCTGATAAGGTTGGCGAGATATACCGGGAATGGCACGAGCACCGGTTCAGTAAACGTTATAAACATATCTTACCAGGCTTGACCGACGAAGAGTGTTTTCAAAGGCTGAAGGAAATAGAGGACATAGTCATGAACCTCACAAACTCCAAAACCATTCACGAAGCCCTGGGCCGAACCTTCGTCTTAAGACCGCGAGCTCAGCTACAAAAGCTAATCGTACGGATCCGGAAGATTAAGGAACGGTACGAGGAAACATCGGAGGATACCTTAACGCCTTTGGTGTTACAAAGGCTTGAGAAAGCGAGAGGAGAACTCGTTGAAGAAATAGAGCGGCTGGAGGTGATGTACAGACAAAGAGAAATAACGCACTATACAGCTCCACGGATCGATAAAAGTCAAACTCACGGTCCAACACCTCCAAGGGCGAATCCGGCAACAAATGAAACCGATGAAGGGACGGAGACCCCTCTTACAGCGCAACAACAAACTGAACAAACCGGGGCTTCAGGACCGGGCATCACAGAAGAAAGGGTCAAGATCCTTTTTCAAGAGTTTGCAGACTCCGCGGTTCACCCATTGGAGGAGAAATTCAATAAAACCATAAGCCTGGCACTCCGGTTCGCCAACAATACAAGAAATACGCTGTTAATGACAGATGACCGGATCTCAGAAATCGAAGCTGATCACCGGGAAAAAGCGGTTCAGCGCAGCAACCACCTTCGGCGAACCGTGATTTTGGAAGATAAGACCTCCGAGATAAAAGAGAACTTCGACCACCTTGAAAGAGAGACCGAACAAGATTGACAGAAGTTACTGAGGATCTGGTCGGCACAACACTTGACAGGGTCTCCGAACTTGAAAAGAAGAATGCGGGTCTCGAGGCCGACCTCAAGGCGCTCACCGCACAAGTTGACGAACTACTCAAGGCTAAGATGAATGCGGATGCTGCGGTTGTGGAAGCAAATGCCCGAGCGGCTCAGGAAGTCTAGGATGCGCTGGACGACGAAGCAAGAAAAGAGAAGGAGCCTCCGCAACTCACCGAAGAGGAAATAGCCGAGCGCGAACGAAGAGCAATGGCCAAGTTTCCGGGACTTGCAGAATTGGTAGTAGCTCAGCAACGAGAGGATGAAGAGCGGTTAAACAATGAAAGACAAAGACTCGCTAACTTTACAAAGTTAACGAGAAGAAAAAGGCGGCCTCTTCCGTTTCGGTTCCGACAAAGCGGAAAAGAAAACCATTTAAGAAGGACCAAGTAGCCGGGCTGCTGAATGAGGTCACTGACACGGTTATTGACAGTCAACCAGATCATGCTAACGAAGATGAAGATGAAGAGCACCTAGAGCACCAGTCTACAAGACAACGAGTCTCCGAATCGGCCAGTCGACCGCAACCGGTGAAGAGAAAACGGAACAAGGACTTGATGGCCGGCTACGACTTCTCAGACTCAGAATAGGGGCTCTCTTTCTTTTAACTATGCTTATCTTAGTGTTTCTATATAATATTTTCTATTTTCGGTTATCTATATATATAATGTTATTTTTGAAACCGGCCTACACTTGCACTTCTACATGGTTTTGATAATTTTAAATAAAATAATCAAAAAGGGAGAAATTGATAAGATACAAAGATAAAAACTTTCCAAAATTTTTCTCAAACTTTTGCCAAATTTTTCGAAAAATTCTCCCAAGTCAGTTTCAAAAATCCGGTCAAATAAAGAACCGGCCTACGTTTGCAAACTTACATTGTTTTGATAATTTTAAATAAAATAATCAAAAAGGGAGAAATTGATAAGATAAAATTAGACCGGTTCACAGAACTTAACATAAATAAACCTTTCATGCAGGAACAAGGAACCGGACCGGTCAAACAAATGAACCGGCTAAGAAGACTAGCCGGTCAAGATACTAAACCGACCAAGAACACTTGGAACATGACCGCACAAAGAAAGGATCGATCAAAGCTTAAAACCGGAAACATTAGACAGCCGATCAGCCACAAGGCAGAGGAATAACCGGAAAGCTGTCCGGTTAAACCAATCACACCGAAAGCCATTCGGTAAAGACAAATGACCGACCAAGTACAAAAAGACAATTCGGGTATCTGTTGAGTATGATACCAAAGGAACAGACTGAACATTTCCATATCTATGCAAGTCTGAGGAAAGTCCGCAGGCTGCAGAAGACAGTCCTACAGGATCTTTCCACTTCGGGATAAGTCAGAAAGGAGATCTTCCAAGTACAGACAACTGTTTAATAGACAGTGTCCACATTGAGTAAAAGACAAATCTAGCAGGTTTGTCTTACATACCGAAAAAACAGATTGGCAAGTCTGTGAGATTGACCGCTAGGTCTGACCAGTTGACCGCAGGGTCTGAAACACTAAATCACTGAATCACTGAACCTCTGCTCAGCCAATCAGATTCAAGGAAGTGAAATATGACCATTGGCATATTTCACCTATAAAATGAGCAGCTGAAGAAGAGTAAATGCAGCGGGACAAGAGGGACAACAAGAGATTCTAAGAGAATTTATTTTACAAGTGAAAAAAAGTGTGTTCTCTCTCTTGAAAAGCCTAAGTGCTAAAGTTGAAGCGTGTGTTTTGCAATTTCGGTGTAAATTGTAAGAGTGTTATCAAGCAGGAAATAAGTCTTGATCGGATTGTACTTGTATTCCTTAGTGAATATCCTTCTCGCGGTTTCGAGAGAAAGGGGTGACGTAGGAGTTTTATCTCCGAACATCCATAAAACTTGTCTTGTCATTTACTTTCTGTCGGTTCCATTATCTAACCGATCCGTACCGCTCTAACCTACTTAACTCTATCCAAACCGAATCACCAGGTTACCGAAACCGACCCATCATTTTCTTTAACCTTCATCATCCGAAACCGGTTCTGCCTATCACACAAGTGTGCTGCTTCAACCTGAAACAAACATCTTCCGCGCTTGAACCTAGTTCAAGGGTTTGTGACAGTTTGTGTAGTATTGAAACCCCGGTGTTAATCTCTAATAGGATTAACCACCACCCTTTGAGTGAGAACCGCTAACCGGTCCAACCCCGGTCCTCCAGCGGCTATCTAGATCCTAACACTATATATATTTGAACAAGTAGGATGTGTTCCTTTTTCTCAAATTTAAGTAGTGGTTTGTCTACCGAACCGATGGTAAAATCATGTTTTAGCAAGAATGCGGTTAGTGTGTCATACCAGGCTCTAGGAGTTTGCTTTAGACCGTATAGTGCTTTGCTTAACCGGTATACATGGTTGGGAAGTTCAGCATTTTTGAAACCGGGTGGTTGTTCAACATATACTTCTTCACGTAGGTCACCATTCAAAAATGCACTTTTAACAACCATTTGAAAGACTTTAAAGTTTTTGAATGCAGCAAAAGCTAAAAAACCTAATAGCTTCAATCCTAGCTACAAGGGCAAATGATTCTTCAAAATCAATGCCTTCTTCCTGTTTGTATCCTTGTTCCACTAATTTTGCTTTGTTCCTCGTGTCCAAACCGTCTTCATTGAGTTTATTTCTAAATACCCATCTTGTTCCTATGACCGGTTGATCTTTTGGTCTAGGGACTAAGTACCAGACTTTATTACTCTCAAACTAGTTTAACTCTTCTTGCATTCCCAAGATCCAATCCGGATCTGACAATGCTTCATCCACTCTTTTTGGCTCAATCTGGGATATGAAAGCGGAATTGAAGTATTCCTCCAGCATTTGACGCCTAGTTCGAACGGGTTCTGAAGGGTCACCTATAATTAGCTCAGGAGGATGATTTGTGTTCCTTTTGAGGTTCGGTTCAGGAGTATCTACCAAATCACCGTTTATTTGATTAAAGCTAGACATATCGGTAGGCTGAACAGGAGTTTCAGACCGATCGATTTCCTCGGTTTGAACGGAAGTGTCAGTTTCCTGCCATGGAATAGCTTGACTCGGCTGGGTTTCATCATTACCCATTTGGTCATGGACAAACCGTCTAAAAACCGGAATCTCATCTTCGCTATCAAAATGGATATTGTTATTTTCCAATCTGTTGTGTAGATCAAAGCATGATGCAGTGTTTCTTTCAACCGATTCATCGAAAACAACATGAAGTGATTCCTCCACGGTTAAAGTTCTATTGTTATACACTCTATATGCTTTACTCACTGCTGAGTAACCTAACATGATCCCAACATCGGATTTTGCGTCAAAAGCAGATAAATAGGTTTTTCCATTTATGTGAATGTAGCATTTACAACCGAAAATCTTAAGATACTTAAGGTTAGGACCCCTATCAAAGTATACCTCATAAGGTGTTTTGTTGTGAAACTTATTAATTAAAGACCAATTTTGTGTGTGACATGCGGTATTGATAGCCTCAGCCCAGAATTTCTAGGCAATACCCGAATCGGCTAGCATGGACCTTGCGGCTTCCTTGAGAGTTCGGTTTCTTCTCTCGGCCAAGCCATTCTGTTGAGGAGTCCTAGCACTAGACAACTCGTGTCTAATACCGGATTCATCAAGGAATGCATTTAGAGTACTATTTGTAAATTCAGTTCCTCTATCACTTCTAATGCTATTAATGCGTGTTGATTTTTCATTTTGCAAACGTTTAAGCAGTGTGATCAAATTTGATGCGGTTTCTCGTTTGGATGGCAGGAATATTACCTATATATACCTAGAGTAATCATCAACAACTACCATAGTGTAAAGCATACCTCCTAGGCTGACGACCCTAATTGGTCCAAATAAATCCATGTGAAGAAGATTTAAGCATCGGTTAGATTGGATGTTTCATTTAATCTTTAAGGTTGACTTAGTTTGTTTGCCCATTTGACATGCTGAACAGACCTTATCCTTATTAAATCTACGGCAGGAACTCCTTCGACTAACTTTTTACCGCGGATATAGTTTAAAGTTTTCATGTTTAAATGGTTTAGTCTTTTATGCCACAGCCAGGTTTGATCGGTTTTAGCTATCATGCAGACAGGATATTCTACTTTAGCTTTCCAGTCTACCTTGTAAATGTTTCCTAACCTATTTCTGGTTAGTAGTATGATACCCTGAGAGTTTTTAACTAAGCATGCATGTTTAAGAAATTCTATAGTGTATCCAGCATCACACATTTGACTAATACTTAGTAGGTTAAAACGTAGGTTTTCGACTAAGAGTACATTATCAATTGTTAAGTTTCCATGGACAATCTTACCCTTGCCCACAGTTCTACCTTTTGAGTTGTCACCGAAAGTGATCAATGCTCCGGTTTCTATTCTAATGTCGGTTAGAAGGTTGTTGTTCCCGGCCATGTTCCTGGAGCAACCGCTATCCAAGTAACATTCAGAGTTTCCTAGCCGTTTCTTCATATCCTACAAAATGTACATATTTACAACTATTTGGTACCCACATTTACTTGGGTCCACAAGCGATTAGTCCCTTAGGTATCCAGACTTTGACAAGTCGGACAACTTTCCTGGTTAAGGTTTTAACTAATTTTCTTGCACTTGGTTTTGAGTCTTTCTGCTTTCCTAAGAAGGCCTTATGTGGGGATGATCTTTGGTTTTCCTATGTGGTTGTGAGTTGGCTTGCCTATTTTTGAATCGGTTGGCTTTCCTTTTCTCAGGGTGAAGCCATTTGTCAGAATCAGTTGGACCTACATAGGTTAGTTTGTCTTTCGTATAATAGGCACTTAATTCTTGTTCAGCGGTTAAGGAACTTCTGACAAAACTTACAAAGGGAAGATTATCCTTTGTGAGCCTCATTTTGTCGAAGTGTTTTCGGTTTTTGGATCTATTGTTTTTGTATCCTAGACCAAACATGCAAGTAGGGTGTCTTTTATAACTACACATTTTGCTTACCATTTCACTAGATCTTTTCCATGCGGCCATTCTATACTAGAGTCGGCCATTTTCTTCCTCGGTCAACTCTTGAACTGGCTTATTGGATTGTTCGGTCTTAGAGGATAGTTCAAGTGCTGCCTCGGTTTCTAGGATTTCATCAGGTTCTATGGTCTTTGGTTCGGTCAAGGTGGGCACTATGTGGTCGGCTCTAAAGTTGGGTTGATTAGGTAATAAGGTTAATAGGTTCTTATACTCTGCTACCATATCATTCAATGCATTATATAACTCATCTTTAGTAAATTCATCACAAGGAGAGTCAAATATTACTTCCTCATTTGCCATGAGGCATGTGAGTTCATCATCACTGTCACTGTGAGCCCATAAGCTTCCTCCATCATCGGCTATCAGTGCTTTCTGAACCTCACTTCCTTCACCGGTTTGTTGATAGTTATTTCGGTTATTCTGATTGTCCGGTTTCCGGTCATCTCTCCTCGGTTTTCTGCGTTCCCACTTGAAATGTCCCAAAAAATTGCAGTTATAACATCTTACATTAGATTTATCACCGTAGTTATAGTTGTTTGTCGGTTGGGTTCTCTTCATGAATCTGCCGAATTTTTGTGCAAGCATTGCTAGGGCATCCTTGGTGAACGGTTCAGCGGTTCTGATCGGTGCGGGAGCAACCGGTTCTGTGGATTTGATCAATGCTCTGGTTGAGGTTGAGGCTGAGACTTCTTCTTTAGTCCTAGATCTCATTTCAAACTCATATGCCTTAAGATCTTCGAATACATCGGGTAGCTTCATCTTCCTTAGACAGTTTGATTCCCTCATTACCATTGTCTTTATGTCCCATGCACTCGGAAGAGATCTTAAAGCTTTCATGATGACTTCCTTGTTGTCATACCTCTTGCCAAGAGTTGCTAGCTCGTCTATCACACCTGTGAACCAGTCACTGTATTCTCTCATTGTTTCTCCCGATCTCATCTTGATGTTTTCAAACTTTTGAGTACCCACCATTATCTTGTTTTCCTTGGTTCTTTCATTTACCTCATGAATCTGAATCACCGCTTCCCATGTTTCCTTTGCTGTTCTGTAATCTCTGACCTTGCAATACGTGTTTCTGTCCAAACCGTTGGAGATGCGGTTTCTGGCATGGTTATCCAGATTGTTTCTTCTCCTATCTTTAGTTGTCCAGTCCTTTCTGTCTTTATCAATGATTATCGGTCTTTCGGCTATAATGAACTACATCTCGTCATCCATGGTGATTAAATGCAGGTGCATGTGTGCCTTCTAGTTGGCAAAGTCGTCACCTTCTAGCATTGGGGGCCTATCGAACGACATGCTTGCTTGAGTATTGAAACTAACTGCTTTGATACCAATTGTTAGGATCTAGGTCGCAGCTGGCGGACCAGGGTCTGGCCGGTTAGCGCGTCTCACTTAAAGGTGGTGATTAATCCGGTTAGAGATTAACACCATGGTTTCAATACCACACAAACTGTCACAAACCCTTGAACCGAGTTCAAGCGCGGAAGTGGTTTGTTTCAGGTTGAAGCAGCACACACACAAGATAGACAGAACCGGATTTGAATAAGATAGGTTTGGAGATTGCTGGGTCGGTTTTATAACTCAGTAATTCGGTTTAGGTGATGTTGAATCGGTTGAAGCGGTATTTGTAGGTTATTGCAGATCGGTTAGAAAATAAAGCAGGCAGAAAGTAAATAACAAGACGGGTTTTTATGGATGTTCGGAGATAAAACTCATACGTCACCCCTTCCTCTCGAAACCGCGAGAAGGATATTCACTAAGGAATACAAACACAATCCGATCGAGACTTATTTCCTGCTCGATAACACTCGTAAATTTTAACCGAAATTGTAAATATACTTCAAATAAACTCTTAAGCTTTTGAGATGGAGCACAATCTTTTTACTTAGGTTGTAGAAAATTCAGAACTTGTAACTCCGCATTTAATCTTCTTCAGCTCCTTCTTTTATAGGTGAAATGTGCCAACGGTCACATTTCATTTCCTTGAATTTGATTGGTTGAGCAGAGATTCAGTGATTCAGACCTGGCGGTCTAGTCTTCAGGCCTGGCAGTCTAGTCTTCCAGTGTAGGTCAAACCGGCTAGGTTTGTCTTTTACTCAATATGGCAACTGTCGATTGGACAGTTGTGTGTACTTGGAAGATTGCCTTTCTAATTTATCCTGAAGTAGAAAGATCTTGTAGGACGGTCTTCTGCAGCCTGCAGACTGTCCTCAGACTTGTATGAATATGGCAATACTAAGTCTGTTCCTTCGGTATCATTCTTAATAGATACCCGAAGTGTCTTTTTATACTAGTCGGTTGTTTACGTTAACCGGATGACTTCCGGTTTTTCCATAGCTTCTGATTGACCGACTGTCTAGTGATTCTGGCCTTCTGATTTGATCGATCTTTGTCTTTCTTGTTCGGTGAGGTTTTTGGTCGATTTGATTACTTGACCGGTTGAGTGACTTGGCCAGTTGAGTTGCTTGACCGTTCCTGCATAGAAAGTTTGTTTTTGTTAAGTTCTATTTAACCGGTCTAATTTTATCTAACAAAATTAAATATAAAAATATCATTAAGAACTTACTCACTAAAATAAATACATAAATAAAAGTCATTATGACCTGGAATGAGGCTCTAACCATGCTCTGCTAGGTTTTTAGCAAATTTCTTGTTGTGTTTCCTTTATAAAAATCGTATACGTTATTGAATTAGCTGTCGAATATGATTCTCTTGCGTGCATTCACTGTAATAATTTATATACTATCCACAAAATAATGATTAAGATATAATATTATGTAAATTTTTCTATTTACGTATCTGAGTTGATAATTTTCTAATTTTCTAGATATTTTAATTTTCTATTGAAAATTATATTGAATTTTTTAGATCTTCTATTTTTTTTTTTTGTTTAAAACTATGTTAAATAAATACATATCTTCATGTATTCTCCTATATATTTAAAAGTGAGTCTTGTATGTCATTGCTCAAAATTGTATGAAAACAACACATATTCATTATTTTCAAATCGATTTCATCAATCGTACTAAAGATTGATTTGCGAACAACATATCATTCCACCGAGCAAGGCAGCCCGCCATAAGTACAATGACGTCATGAATTTTTCTTAAAATTTTTACACCTCTAACCGAGGCAGCAAACAACTTCTGTAATTCCAAGAACATTGGATTATTGTTTGAACTTTTGGGAAAGTAATCAGGCGACCCTTTAGTGAATGAAGATGATATCCCGTGGTTATAAATTAATGACATGCACAACATTTTCTAATAACGGTAATGCATGTTAAAGGTCCTTTGTTCATGGAACGCGTTAATGTTCTAGGAATTGCATAAATGCATGAGTTGGTCGCTGCTAGAGGTGTAAACATTCCAAGGTTAAATAATTTGGTTTTCAAATTCATTCTTTAGTATGCTCATCTGATAGAACCCATCTGATAGAACCCATTGTAAAAAGGATGCAGAATGAAGTAGATTACATTAAGGTTTGTAACAACAACTTCTTTATTATTTATTATTTATTATGTATCTTATTGTTGTTACAATTAACTAGAAGCCATTATTGTGAGGTTAGACATTCTATGTTCAGGAATAAATATAATGTTTCATAAGCAACTAACTAAAATTATGTTTTTTGATTGGTACATGTATAGTAAGGAAACGCTACGAGGCGAGCTAGCTGTCAACAAGAAGAGATGCGAAAAAGGTTTATCCTAACTTAAGGTTGAAGTTGTTGATCTAGTGTCTGAAGAGGGAACAACAACTAGAGAGAAGCTGAGAAAGATCAACCCTAAGGAGGCGCAAAGCAGAAAATCTTGAGAAAGATCAACAAGTATAAGTTATAAGTTCCTATTGTTATTTTGAAGAGGTAACTATTTAGATTGGCTTGTTTGATTAGGAAACAACTATTCACATACAAGATTTGCACCTAGTGAAGCAATATCAGAGTTTTACAATACTATACAAAAGACTTAGTAAATGGTGCAGAGTTCAATGAAATGCGCACATGTAGAGAATTCAAAAGTCATAACTATTTGCAATTACCCGAGCTTGAAAGAAGTGGTTGATGACAAATATTTTGTCATCTGATAGTGGAGTAAGTGATGAATTCCTTTGAGGTGAAATGTAACGGTTGGAGTGGCACAGAATTACTGCAGAAAAGGAAAACTGGGAGAACATTTAGTGATGAACTCAGTTTCTAGAACAAAAACAAATAGAAAAATACTTACGGTCGTGGCCTTGGTTATCCTTCCCATTCATATGATTAGACAAAATGGCTACTTGCAACATGTAAGTGTTTACATAAGTGTCTCCAGAAATGAATTGGCTGTAAATCATAAAGAAGACTCATTCCCATACTTGAAGGAGCTAGAAGCTCCAGGCGGCCATCTTAGCCATCTCCTGAAGGTCATCATCGACTACCAAGTGTTTGCTACCTCCGATCAGCTTCACTTCATCATGTCCGATTGAAAGTGTTTGCTACCACAGTCCACACAGTACAGGTCTGGGTCGGGCTTTTCAGTTTGTAAGAGCTAAAAAGTAAGCCCTAAATGTAATTGTCGTAAAGATACTTGGGTCGGATTGTGGGTTGACACGCCCATAAACTTAAAACGGTTAAAAATAAATTTAAAAATGTTATTTGTAGGTTTCGAATTTGCAACCTAACAAAAAAGGTATAACCCTTTAACCAACTAAGCTAACAACACTTTATATTTAAGATTGAACATCATATTTGATGAACGCGAGACATTTTAACAATAAAAGTTCAAAATTTTAACAAACTAATCTATATATATATAATGATGCTTAATTTTTAAAGTGTCCGGATTGCTGGGTCGAGAGCTGTAGTTAATTTGGATATTTATGTGAGAGTAAATGGATACTTGGGTCGGATTGTGGGTTGACCCTCCTATAAACTTAAAACGGTTAAAAATAAATTTAAAAATGTTATTTGTAGGTTTCGAACTTGCAACCTAACAAAACAAATACAACCCTTTAACCAACTAGACTAACAGCACTTTATTTTAACAATTCAACACCAAATTTGATGAACGTGGGACATTTTAAAAATAAAATTTCAAATTTTTAACTAACTAATCTATATATATATAATGATGCTTAATTTTTAAAGTGTTCGAATTGCCGGGTCGAGAGCTGTGGTTAATTTGGATATTTATGTGAGAGTAAATGGATACTTGGGTCGGATTGTGGATTGACCCGCCATAAACTTAAAACGGTTAAAAATAAATTTAAAAATGTTATTTGTAGGTTTCAAACTTGAAACCTAAAAAAACAAGTACAACCCTTTAACCAACTAGGCTAACAACACTTTATATTTAAGATTTAACACCAAATTAGATAAATGTGAAACATTTTAACAATAAAAGTTCAAATTTTTAACTAACTAACTAATCTATATATATATATATATATATATATAATGATGCTTAATTTTTAAAGTGTCCGGATTGCCGGGTCGAGTGTTGTGGTTAATTTGGATATTTATGTGAGAGTAAATGGATACTTGGGTCGGATTGTGGGTTGACCCGCCAATAAACTTAAAACGGTTAAAAATAAATTTAAAAATGTTATTTATAGGCTTCGAATTTGCAACCTAACAAAACAAATATAACCCTTTAACCAACTAAGCTAACAACACTTTATATTTAAGATTGAACATCATATTTGATGAACGCGAGACATTTTAACAATAAAAGTTCAAAATTTTAACTAACTAATCTATATATATATATATAATGATGCTTAATTTTTTAAGTGTCTGGATTGTCGGGTCGATAGTTGTAGTTAATTTGGATATTATGTGAGAGTACATGGATACTTGGGTCGGATTGTGGGTTGACCCGCCCATAAACTTAAAACGGTTAAAAATAAATTTAAAAATGTTATTTGTAGGTTTCGAACTTGCAACCTAACAAAACAAGTACAACTCTTTAACCAACTAGGCTAACAACACTTTATTTTTAAGATTCAACTCCAAATTTGATGAACGCGGGACATTTTAACAATAAAATTTCAAATTTTTAACTAACTAATCTATATATATATAATGATGCTTAATTTTTAAAGTGTTCGAATTGTCGGGTCGAGAGCTGTGGTTAATTTGGATATTTTTGTGAGAGTAAATGGATACTTGGATCGGATTATGGGTTCACCCTCCATAAACTTAAAACGGTTAAAATTAAATTTAAAAATGTTATTTGTAGGTTTCGAACTTACAACCTAACAAAACAAGTAAAACCTTTAACCAAATGTGATTGAGATGTGGGTTGTCGATGGATAATAGACTGGTATCATTTGAAAGTGTTTAAAGAAATATGAATGAAATATTTAATTTACCAAAGTGTAAGGTGACGATACTAATTATTAAAAATATGAATCAAATATTTGATTGACAAAGTGAAAGTGTAAAGTCACGAAATGAGAGACATTCGAAAAAAATATGTGATAAAATAATGTGAGAAAATAAGTTGTTTTATCGAATTGAATAAAATGTGGAATGAGAGCATGATATTTTTTATTTTAATAATTTTAAACATTGAATAAATATTTTTATAATTTTTTAAATTTATTTTATTTTATCCTTATCCGTGCATCGTACGAAAATTTTCCTAGTTTATGTAAAATGGTTGTTCAATTATTTTGTTATCTAATTAAGTTAACAATTCTTATATACATATTTTTGTCAAAATTTAAAGTTCTTTTTATATGATAAAATTTTATTACATATCCATAATTTATTCTTTTAAAAATTATATCTAAAAAGGTTTAAATTTCTAAGGATATTATTAGAATAAGATATCATTATAAATACACCATAATATATGTTTTATTTTGTTTCAAAATTAAATGTATTAAAGTTAGAGTTACACTAATTTATTATTATTCATCTAATTTGGATTTTCTTATCCACACTTAAGTCAATTATACATGAATTAAAGTTGTGTAAAGGGAGACTTAGTCTCTAAAAGAACTCACATCATATTATGTGTAAGAAAATAAATGATTGAAACAAAAATAACATAAATGGTGTTCACCTAACATATATCGTCTTTTACTTTAAGAGTTATAGTCGAACTATTTGGAAAATAAAGAATTCTGAATATTTGATTATCTATTGAGTATATTTGGACAAATACTGAAATTATGGGTCCTTTCTCTGAATATTTTCTACTCAGGGTCTTTCATGAACATATTATTCATAAGGGTATTGATTATTTAAATGATATACAATTTTAGTTGAAGTTTGTATTATAATGCTTGTATATATATTATTTAGGATATATATGCGCATTAAAGATTCAATTTTAAAAATTAAGTTTTAGTGAGAGTTTGTATTATAATACTTGTTTAGACATGTTAAAAATCACACTACATATTAATCCATACTACACACCCATTTAATCATTTAATAATTTAAAAAGAATATTATTTTACACCTTATTTATTTCTAGTTTTGTATCATTTTGTCCTACATAATGCGTCTATGTCTTAAATCTAAAAATAAAAAATGCGTAGATGAGTGGAGAAACTCGGGAAAGAAAAGATACCTATAACTTAGCTTACAAGCCCATGATACTGAGCACGATAAATATAAGTTGAATGGTAATCAATTATATTCATAACTTTAACTTTGTAATCTAGCAATGTGGGATTAATGTGCTCCCTCCTTCCTTCTAATACCTTACTAATATTCTATTTATCATACATATTTAGAAAAAATGAAATTCAGACAGGTAAGGCATCCACTCCCCCATCTTTTCCAAGAATTCATTGCTTTTTCGTCTCAATATCCAATAAAATACTATATCCAAATTCGTCAACATATGCCTACAAACACGTTTTGCACAGATGAACACGTGATATGTATCCTTATAGTGAAACAAACCTGTTACTTTTTAAATGATGTGAAATTACTTTCTTTAATCCACAATTTCGTTAAAGTCGCATATCAACATTGAAAACAAGCTAATAAAAATATTATAACACTATAAATTAAAAAAACATAAAAATGATCAACTAGCACTCAAAACTCTATAACATATTTGAGATTACACTGTGCTTGTTGGTCGATCATGTCTCCCATGGAATTAGGAAACCGGGTTATTTTGCAATGCATAATAAGTGTGAAAGGAATGCATACATAATAGATGACCCAAAAGACAAAAATATGATAAATTCATTTCAAAAGTACTTCAAATATCATTTTATATATTATATAAGTATATTACCAATCTAAAACAAGTTCATCATCGAATCAGAAATTAACATGTCAAAAATTACCAGCATTATCTATAAAATAAAGTCTAATTTGTCTTATAATAACTATTGTAGTGCTGTCCATTATGAATAATTAGTATTGTTGTTCCAACCAAAGGCAATGGAATCATTGGTCTAGCTTATTCAGCAAAGATAATCCATCACTCCAAAAACTATAAAAATTTTTAATATAGAATGCTAATATGACCCCACATTTGAATCATTATTAATTCAAGCATTCTCATCTAAATCACAATCAAAATAAAAGATAGATGCTAGTAAACGCTAGTTGAGAAATAGCAATGGGAATAGGGGCTTAGAAAAAAAGTGTTCTAAATGGCGGTTGAGGTGGCCACCTTGGTGGTAGGCAGTTTTACACCGCCCCGCTTATACATGAGGTGATTAGTTAATTATTTATCATTTATTATTTTTAATTAATTATTTTCTAATATATATATATATATATATATAAATTAATAAAAAGACTTTTTACCTTCCTAACATGTTTTTAGAAATATTAGGAGTATGTTCAAATCAATTCAATGCAATTCGATCATGTTAGATCGAAAATCGAAAATTACAAAAACTTTCATGTTCTCTACATATCTCATGTTAACCCGTTTTAGCCATTTATACATGACTAAAACATGAATCATCTATTGATATTCATGCTAGATATGAATTGAAGTTTCAATACATATGATTACCCTTACCCCATGGACATTACGGATGTTTTGTTAATTGCTGTAAAAACAGGTTACACCAAAAATCATCCTTATCAAGATTAAGACACAAATGAAGGATTTCTCTCTCGTTATAAATTAGATTAGATAACTTAGTGTTAGATTTCAAGCTCGAATTATCATTTTCAAAAACCAAGTTTGTTGTATTCAAACTCGATTCGAGAGGGGTACTCTGTAACCACTAAAAATCTACATCTAAATTTATATTAAAATAAAATAATTATTTTAAATTATTTTTAAATAAAAAGGATAAAAATAATTAACCACATGCCCAAAAAACTATTTAAAACAATTAATTATGACTAATTAATGTGTTAATTAATCAAATTAATTAAGTGTTAAGGCCAAAATAAAAAAAATAAAATTATTTGGGGGTAAATGTTGTACCCATAAAATCTCAAAATAATTTTAGAAAAATTAAAGGACAATAAAAAATAATTAAAAGTGAATTTTGTATCCAATTCGCCTAAAATAATTATTTATTTTATAATAAAAAAATTAAAAAAATGGTGAAGTATTTGTCATATTTATTTTAATGTTTGTGTATTTAGAAAAGATCAAAATTAAAGCCATAAGGGTGTAAGAAAAATTAATTTCAAATAAACCCTTAAGAGTTTAAAATAAAAATAAAATCATGATCATGTGTGACCGAAACCAAGAGAATCGGTTGCAGCACACGCTAGGACCATCGGATCATCGCTAAATTTCCATCCAACTCTAGAAAGAGAACACGCACCCCGTTGTAGAGAAAGTAGGCGCGCATTCGAGCTGCAACGAATCAAGAGATGCTCGTTAGCCAGGACATTAACAAAATGTTTGTTCTAGACGGAACATTGACGGATCGTCAAAAACATACGAAACACGTCATTTTTGGCTCTGGTTGTCTTCTTCATCGCAATGATGCGAATATAAGGATGAAGAACACAAATTGATTTTGACTTTTTGAAACTCAACCATTTGTTGATGGTTTTAACTAATTCAAAAGCCAGAATGATCAACCTAAAACCTTAGGCCTCATCATTACCTACTCCGACGAGTTGACTGAAGAACAACCAAAATAGAATAAATGTAATTTGACTAATTCAAGCCATTAGACTTCGTGAACTGGCCTATGACTCGTGTTTTTTAGTTATGACCGAGACCTATGACCGATGTTCTTGAGCTAAGACCGAGAAATCCGACCGAGGATTCCCTCCTAGAACTGATAAAATTTATACATTGGACCGAGAGGTTTGACCTGGGACTAAGACTCCTAAGACCCACGACCGAGAAACTCAAACTTGGGACCAAGATGCTCAGGATCTAGGACTAAGAGGTCCAAACCTGGGATCGAGAATCCCAGACCTAGGATTGAAGCTCTCAAAACCAGTACCGATGATCTTAATCCAAAGTTAGCCCCAGACCAAGAGGTTTATACATGATAGGATCGGTGCAACCAATAGAGACTAGGGTCTGACTATTGTTAGCAACTTCTGATAAATAGTTTGATAGAAGTCATGTGAGTGATTAATATCTCTTCTATTCTTCGTAAACCTTCACAGAATATAGCAGGTTGCTTAAGGATGTTCGGAGCAAACTCTCCTACATCACCCCTTCTTCCACAACCGGAAGGATTTCACTGAATTTTTTAGATCAAATACAGATTATTGAGCTAGTTAAATCTCTATTGAACAGAACAACCTATGTTCAACTTACAATATTCTCTCAGCTAGACAGTAATTGATTTTCACTCTTGAGCTTAGAAGATGATAGGAATCAGTAAGTGCAAGAGTAAGCTTTTAAATAAGTTCGTGGATAGATCAGATCACTAAGAGAGAGTTCATCTGTTGGCCTTGAGCGTCTATATATAGGAGAAGGACACCAAGGGTCGAATCTTCTAAATGGACACGTGGCAAGCATCCATTGAAAGGCTGCCCATAATACAAGAGTACATCAGACTCTAAGCAAATGAATTGTGTCCGTACTGAACTGATAGTGCGTCGAATATTATTCTGGAATTGTCCTCTACTGGACAAGTAGTGGGAAGAATATTCGCATACGTGGCGTTCATTCATTTGATGCAAATAGCTGGTGTACTAGACTGCACGGATGAGTGGAGCAGGACTAGCATACAGCTAGTTGATCATGGGTAGTCGTATGCTAACTTCAGATGGCTGCTGAAGCAAGGCATTAAACGTGCTCCATTAGACTGCCAAGTCTAAGAGAGTTAGACGTCAATGTCCAACTGCGCATTCCATTAGACCACCGAGTCTAATGGAGTTAGACTGCGACGTCTAACTACGCATCCCTTCAGACTTGTCTGAAGGAGTTAGACGTCAATGTCTAACTACGTTTCCCATTAGACTATCACATCTAATGAAGTTAGACATCAACGTCTAACTTCGCATATGTTAGACTGCAACATCTAACTACGCATCTATTAGACTGTAGCGTCTAACTACGTATCTGTTAGATTCTAACGTCTAACTACACATCTCTTCAGACTTGTCTGAAGGAGTTAGACGTCAACGTCTAACTACGTATCTCATTAGACTACCATGTCTAATGGAGTTAGACTACAACGTCTAACTACATATCTGTTAGACTGCAACATCTACCTACGCATCTCTTTAGACTTGTCTAAAGGAGTTATACGTGAACGTCTAACTACGTATCCCATTAGACTACCATGTTTAATGGAGTTAGACTGCAACGTCTAACTGCGCATCCCTTCAGACCTGTTTGAAGGAGTTAGTCGTCAACGTCTAACTACGTTTCCCATTAGAGTACCACGTCTAATGGAGTTAGACTACAACGTCTAACAACGTATCTGTTAGACTACAATGTCTAACTATGTATCTCATTAGACTACCATGTCTAATGGAGTTAGACTTCAATGTCTAAGTTCGTCTAATTAGCCTACTTAGACCACGTCCAACATAGCATAGTCATGTGCACCTGCAAATAAAAACCAAATAAACGATTTAGCTTTTATTCACAACTATGTTTTACTCACATATCATCAAAATTCAGTTGGCATAGAATATTCTTATTCTTTTAATTATTTTAGTTAAAGTAATTTGACCCAATAATTTCCCCCCTATTGATGATTTTAAAACATAGTTAAAAAATTTATAACAAATAGACACAATCGATGAACAGAAAAGCAGTAACAAAAGATCATATATTTATACTTTCAAAAGATCTGAAGGAAATAACATAATCGAAAATTTCCCAAACACAACAAAAAGATTGGGTATTTTCCTATCCCTCTCTACCCTTAGTTCCCTCTAGGCCTAAGGCCACTACTTTTCCCCCTTTTTAACATCATTGGGAGGGATATATTCCTAATGAGGTCTTTCGGCCAAAAGGATCTCCCAATTTTTATTTCTAAGCTTAAGCCTTCCTACCCGAAGAACGTAGTCGAAAATCTTTGGTAGTTCAAGACTCTTGAGGACTTGATGATAACCCTAGGTCCCCCAAAACTTGAAAGGAGGGTTGAAAGCAGCATGCTGAGCTGGGCAACATACGTAGGAGGCGTCCTTTCAGGAAAGATCATTGCCATCAGGTTGTTGAAAATAATTTTTGACTAGTTGATTGTTGTCCCCTTTGTGATAGAAATCATTATCTCGAAAACCTTTTTTGAGTAGAAGTTGGAAACTTCCTTGCCCAAGAGGGACTTGGAAATGATATCGTTGAGCAGGGAGAACTCAACTTTTAGAACGGACTTAGGTCTATGAGTTTCGACAAGAATGAGATTCCCATCAAAAGTTGTGTCGGAGAAGGCAAGTCACATCTCAGATAAGACTTCATCGGAAGATGTGGGGAACTCAGACAGCCCCTCGGTTGGAAGATCGAAGAATCGAGCGAAGGATTCTTCACATAAGCAAGCAATATCATCAAAAATATTTGTTACGACAAGCCTATTGTCGTATAGACCTCCCAACCTAAAGAATTCACATACCTCGGGTTCGTGAATAATGATAGGGGCCCTAAAAAAAAATTCACAGCCCAAAGCATTGAATGAGTCGAACATGGTGACCATTTCAGGAATGACCAAGATTGACACAGAATCAAAATCTATCTGAAGAGTAGATGAAGCGAAAGAATTCATTTTGATGAACTGTTTGAGAATTGTGATTTTAGATTTCCCAAAGACACAAGAGGATTTCTTAGAGAGAGAGAGTTCGAAGATGCACAGGAAGGATATTAAATCATTTGAATATCACCGTTATATTTATAGACATAGACTGACGTATGACTAAAAAAATGAGCAGATAAACCGTCAAAAATGTAGAAATATGTTCCCAAGAAACCCAGCATTTAAGACTAATCATGAAAGTTGACCATTAATATAATACGTGAGGGAGAGGGACATCAAAAATTTTAGTCATTCTTGTAACGTTGACAGACACATGTCTTCAAGTTAATGGAGAAATGACTTTTCAATTTTTGGCGGTAATAGTACATAGACAGCACATGTACCGGTAGACAGCTGTCCCACTCGTCTGAAGATGAACGGTCTAATGACGTACGTAGATAGACATTTGACTTACTGTTCACATTCTTTGCCTCTAGGTTGGATAGGCGTCTAATCACGCTTGTCTTACAGACATCCAAAAGTCTATCAGACTTCGGGCGTCTAATTATGTTTAAACACCACGCATTAAACGTGTGTTTGGTTAAACGTGTGTTTGGTTAGACGTGAGCGTCCAACTCCTCTTGTCTTATAGGCGTCTACACGTCTATTAGACTTCGACGTCTAACCTGCGTAGGTTGTAAACCAAGACAATTATTCAACCTGGAAGCACAGACTACTTAAGCAAATGCACGTCTAAGTAGGTACACTCTTTAGACAACTGATCTATTAGACCGATAGAGACTTCCGTCTACACAAAAGTATAAGTTATAAGTTCCTATTTTTGTTTTAAAGAGGTAACTATATAGATTGGCTTGTTTGATTTGGAAACAACTATTCACAGACAAGATTTGCACCTAGTGAAGCAATATCTGAGTTTTACAATAATACACAAAAGATTTATTAAATGGTGCAGAGTTCAATGAAATGCTCACATGTAGAGAATTCAAAAGTCAAAACTATTTGCAATTACCTGAGCTTCTTGCAAGAAGTGGTTGATGACAAATATTTTGTCATCTGATAGTGGAGTAAGTGATGAATTCCGTTGAGGTGAAATGAAACGGTTGGAGTGGGACAGGATTCCTGCAGAAAAGGAAAACTGGGAGAATATTTAGTGATGAACGAACTCAGTTTCTAGAACAAAAACAGATAGAAAAAGGCTTATAGTCATGGCCCTGGTTATCCTTCCCATTCATATGATTAGACAAAATGGCTACTTGCAACATGAAAGACAAAATGGCTACTTGCAACATGAAAGTGTCTACAAAAGTGTCTCTGCACAAGGTTGATGAACATTTATATTTGCATCAATATCCATTCATGGACAACAACACCAGAAATGAATATGCTGTAAATCATAATAACAGAGTAACCTACATGTTTTATAGATTAATGACAAGAGAGCTTCTAGTGAAGAAAGCAACTAAATATCTTAATTGTGAAACAGACAATATTACAGAATACATAATTGTGAAAACAATGGCATCTAACGTACATTATATATGCAACACAAACAAAGCCGTTAACAAGTGATACTACTAGATGAGATTATGAAAACGGTAGCATCTAACAAACAAACAGACAAACAGATGGCATACCTCGAATCATTTCCTAGATTATGGAGTAATTCAAGAGGATATGGCAAAATCAAGCTTTATCAGATGAATAATAATAAGCAAATAGCAAGAAATCTTCATTTTAAATGTGCTGACCTTCAGATTATGCAAACCATCTCCAGCCCTAATGCTTATCTAAGAAAACACTAATTACTATCATTAATCTACAAGACATAATAAAAACAAGCTAAAAGTCAATGTGTAATAAACTATGGAAAGTATAGAGTAGACTCATTCCCATAAACTTGAAGGAGCCGACGCTCCAGGCGGCCGTCTTAGCCATCTCCTGAAGGTCATCATCGACTACCAAGTGTTTGCTACCTCCGATCAGCTTCACTTCATCATATCCGATTGAAAGTGTTTGCTAAAAAGTAAGCCCTAAATGTAATTGTCGTAAAGATTAAGTACTAAACATGGGGAGGTTTGGCCTGAAAAGACAAGAAGAATCAAGGCAGTAGTAATATTATACCACCAGCTATTAAAAATCTATCTTCAGATAATTCATTAAAGCCTTTCCTTCCCAAAGTAGAAAAAAACCTTTTCCAGTGATGTTTTGCTTTCAGAGTGCATTTTCATCAAACACCTTGAAGGCATATATATATGTGAAGTAATTAGGGTAGAAAAAAGAAGGTGGGTCATGGGTGAGCCTGTCTAAGAAAGAGTAGAAAGAGCATATCTAAGAAAACACTGATTACTATCATTAATCTACAAGACATAATAAAAACAACAAAAGAAGGCATAGATTCATGAGTTTTAGATATCAAGTATGAAGACTTATAGAACAGTTCATGGTTCAAGTAAAGTCTTGCTTAATCATGCTCTAAAGGCCAAAACATATGCTGACTCATTCATAGTGTCAAAATGATTCACGATAACATTTTTTTTCTAATCAGTGTTAGGTTTTGCTTTCATTGTGCATTCCAATGAACACTTAGAAGGCATATATATACATATATAGTAGAAGACATAAAAAAATTAGGTGAGCCTGTCAGACAACCGCTAGACCAACCCAGCCGGGGCCAAAGCACCGACTGAGAACGATCCTCTACAGCAGTGTGACCAGAAGCCGAAGCCGGTGGTCAACATGGCCGTTAATCACGCTCTGGTCTAGCGGCAACATCTCATCAACCAGACACAGATTCCTGTCTCCTTAGAAATCAAGGATACAGATGTACGAGCCTATAGAACAGATCCTGTTCAAGTAAGGTCGTGACTCTCATTCTCAAACCTTCTTAATATATACTTCAGAAACTTTGGTTACCTGGGCAATGTGGGATATAAACATCAGATAACTCAAGGACCTGTTTGGAATATGGTTAAATATAATTAAATAAAATGATCAACACAATTATTATACCACAAATAATCTATATAAATATTTACCCAAACAAGATTATACTACTATTATAAATAACCCCAAATTAATCAAACAAGCACACCAAAGTGTTGAGAAAAAAAACTGTGATAAGGTAGTAAAGGACAAGGAAATGAGGGCCGACTTGTGAGGATGACACAGAAATAGATATCATTAAGTTAGAATTAGTTAATCATGAAAGATATCATCAGGTGCTGGAATTAGTTAATCATGGAAGGAAGATAGTGTAAACTGTAAAATTATTTCATTAACAGGGGTAACTTTTCATATACAAATGCTTGGACAAATCAGCCTCCGTTCAAATAACTTAACCCCAAACCTGTGATATGTCCTCCTGTGAGATGATAGAAAAATAAAGTTGAATGCTAAACTTCAATCAAAATTAAGGTCATATCTATTGATGGATTTCACAGACAGAAAGTTCATCTGGAAACCAAAGAATAGTCAATAATGGAATGGAATGGAATGGAATGCTATGCATAATGAGGGTAGCATATCTATATTTGAAGGATGCACAATGAGGGTAGCATGTCTATATTTGGAGGGTGCACATTTGTTAGTTGGACTAATAATTGTCTGGCAAAAACTCTTGCCTGCATGCCTCTCTCTTGTCAAAGAATTTGCAAAACTCTAACATTGCTCACATTTATCAATGGATACCATAGCCGCTAACAAACAAACAAACAGCTCTTGAATATAACCCAAAATTTACCCAACAAGATTATACTAAAGAGTTGAGTTGAGTTGAGTTGAGTTGACTAAACAGTGATATATGGAGGACACAAAAATAGAGAGATCTCATCAGGGTATTGCAATTAGTTAGTTAGTCATGGATTGGAATGGAATGGAACTTGGAAGGGAAGGCAAGGCAGGATAAGCTTTGTCAAAGAGTTGAGAGTTATCCTGCCTGCATGTTCCATGTATACAAAGAATAGGTGACTGACTGACTACCAAGACATTTATCCCAGTCAGTCCCAGAGAGTGAGAGACAGTTCTGCAATGCAGAAGACTAAACTTACGACACATCAAACAAACAAACAGTGCAAAGACAAAACCCTAGCTAGCCTATTGCGTGCAATCAATCTAAGGGTCATGTCTTACATTACAATCCGACGAGAGAGCTCAGCTGATGATGGATGGATGGATGGATGGATGGGAAGAGTGGAATTCCATTCCGTCGGAGACACTGAGTGAGTGACGAGTGACGACGTACCTTCTATCTGCCGATCGTGGTCAGTCAGTCATCCGCTCATAGAACGCGACGCTACCTTAGTCGGCCATTCCACGGAAGAGAATCCATTTCTCGTAACTGGTTGGACTTGGTGGTGCGTGCATCTGGAAGGAAGGTCAAATTCTTCGACAAATGCATCCACGAAATGACGAAATCCGCAGAAAGCAATCAAGAAGACGAAGATTAAACGGTGCATTTCCACGACGTAATTTCATTCTAGCACAACTTCAAGTGAAATCATTTTGGCGGTTCACATCTCCACACAAACTCAGCTCTTCGGATCCGGATCCGAGTTGACTCACTTCGTCTTCCCTTCCTTATTCATTTAAACAACACCACCCAAAAAAACTTAATATAATATATATAGTTAATAGAAGAATACATGTTCACATTGGAATTTTAAACTAATTACATTAATCCGGAAAGAAAATGGGAATTTTGATAAATAAATTAAATATAATTTAATTCAAATAAATATAATTTAATTCAAATAAATATAAATTTATACATATTTTTGAAGTTTTGGTGAAATTTAATGTTAATGAATAGGATCGAATGATAATAGATAAGATTCAATGTCAACCGTTTAGAAATGTCAAAAGTCTATGATTGGAAGTTGTAGGATTAATGAATGAATTTATTGTTGGATCTGGAAGGAAGGTCAAATTCGACAATGCATCCACGAAATGACAAAATCTGCATAATGCAATCAAGAAGATGAAGATTAAACTGTGCATTTCGACGACCTAATTTCATTCTAGCACAACTTCAAGTGAAATCGGTAAGAAAGAGAAATTTGAGCGAGAGTAAGAGCTCAAATTTTGGCGGTTGACATGACACAAACTCAGCTCTTCGGATCCGAGTTGACTCACTTCGTCTTCCCTTTCTTATTCATTTAAACAACACCACCCCAAACTTAATATAATATACAACTAACCTTTTAAACTTTACTAATAATGTTCTCATTTTGAGAAAAACAAAATTAAAATTAATCAGCTTCACCCCTTCTCCTCTTAGTATGTATTAATTAATGATAATTTACATTTTGTTAAAAATAAATATATTTGACAAAAAAAAAAAAATATAACAATATATTTTGACCCTTTCTTTTCTCTTTTACCAACCGCTACCGAAAAAATTATACCATCGCTAAAATTAAACACTATTGAGGAATGAATTTTCATAATTACAAATTTGCTATCAAAAATGTAATATTATTAAACTATTTTTATTTTTTTCATTTTCTTGCAAACATGAAATTATCTATTTCATTCTCTCCCACATAGATGTTAGAAATTTTGGAGCGCTTATAAATAATCTCAGTAGTAAAAATATGTCATAATTCAATTAATACAAATTAAGTGCAAATAGCCTAACAATACAAAAAAAATTAACAAAACAAATGACAACATACGACAAAAACATGATTTTTTTTAGAATAAACATTTGAGAATAACAAGTACTTTTACCATACATAGAATGAATTTACTTTCATTAAATAATTTGTCGTTTTGTTATTAAATAAAATATATTCAAGGCGATAAGACATTGGTTTAAACACGACAAACATATCAACTAGGTTATACATTCTTTTTAAATTCAAACAAAGGAATGCACAAATTGAGAGATAGTCAAACTTCAAAGTTAATTAGAATTAACCAACTTATAGAGTTTGTATAACATATTATATTATATATATATATATATATAATTGTATATATATAATTGTATCTAGTGACAAATTGTAGTGGGGAATAAGAACAAGTATTTTTTAACATTGTTTTCAATGAATCCCTCTTAGGGATGATCACATCAAATCCATAATCAAATACAATACAACTTAGTTATTTGTGTCTTCCATTTATCCCATCCCTACATGATGTTCAAATTTTTTTTGGTCAAAATGTTGAAAAATAACTTTATTGCAAGTTAAATTCATTTACTACTTTCTCCAATCAACATAATTAAATTCAATTCACATTACATTTTCATCAAAACTCAGAAAATAAATATAGATAAAGCAATAATGTTCATATTTATCCTATAACTACTAGAATGATGATTTTGGAATAATTTGGAACAATAAATATGTAAAAAAGTAAGAACCAACTGAATATGAACAAAATCGCTATTTGAAGCTAATAAGATAAATTTTGTACAAATACTATTTGTGAATATTATTAGTATAGAAATGAAAGAGAATGTACCTAGAATCTGAAAAGCCAAGAATGGATGATGAAAATGGAAGGGTGAAAGATGAGAAAAACAAGTTAGACAATGAAGTATTTGATGAGTTTAGGACGACGACAACATCAACATTATCTCTATGTTTACTGACAGTCATCATAGAGGAGAGTTTCGTGAGAGAATCGCTATGGGCGACGTTGGCTCTAGTGGTCTGAACGACCATGGACACCATGAGAGTTAGTATGGTTATCATGATTAAGCGGCGCTAAATTATAAATTATTTCTTCGAAGGTCGTAGATCTGAAATTGTCTGTGTATAGGGACGGACTCAAAAAATAGGGTTGGGGTGGGCTTAAATTTTTTTTGGGGGTGAGCTTAAAAAAATATCGAGAAAATTCCGAATAAAACTAATGGATAAAGTTAAGTTTTACCATTTTTTTAATAGTTAGATAAAAAAAAACGTTGAAGTATATTGAAAATTTAAAAGAAATTAGCGGATATAGTAAAATTTGAACCGTAATTTTTTTTTCAGGGTGGGCTTCAGCCCACCCGAGCCCTTATATAGATCCGTCCCTGTCTGTGTACGACTCTCATGATCATTGTCTCAACATTTACCTTCAAATAGAAGTAACTAATATTATTGATATACATTTATCTTTTCATTTTTCGACAAACATGGAATTATCTATTTCATTATATTCAACATAAAAACATTGCATAGTAGTGAGAAATTTTGGAACTTATAAATATTGCTTTGTAAAAATATTTATCAATTCAACAAATACTAATTAAGTACAAAAACTCTTGCCTGCATGCCTCTCTCTTGTCAAAGAATTTGCAAAACTCTAACATTGCTCACATTTATCAATGGATACCATAGCCGCTAACAAACAAACAAACAGCTCTTGAATATAACCCAAAATTTACCCAACAAGATTATACTAAAGAGTTGAGTTGAGTTGAGTTGAGTTGAGTTGAGTTGAGTTGACTAAACAGTGATATATGGAGGACACAAAAATAGAGAGATCTCATCAGGGTATTGCAATTAGTTAGTTAGTCATGGATTGGAATGGAATGGAACTTGGAAGGGAAGGGAAGGGAAGGGAAGGGAAGACAAGGCAAGGCAGGGCAGGATAATCTTTGTCAAAGAGTTGAGAGTTATCCTGCCTGCATGTTCCATGTATACAAAGAATAGGTGACTGATTGACTACCAAGACATTTATCCCAGTCAGTCCCAGAGAGTGAGAGACAATTGTGCAATGCAGAAGACTAAACTTACGACATATCAAACAAACAAACAAACAGTGAAAAGACAAAACCCTAGCTAGCCTATTGCGTGCAATCAATCTAAGGGTCATGTCTTACATTACAATCCGACGAGAGAGCTCAGCTGATGATGGATGGATGGATGGATGGGAAGAGTGGAATTCCATTCCGTCGGAGACACTGAGTGAGTGACGAGTGACGACGTACCTTCTATCTGCCGATCGTGGTCAGTCAGTCATCCGCTCATAGAACGCGACGCTACCTTAGTCGGCCATTCCACGGAAGAGAATCCATTTCTCGTAACTGGTTGGACTTGGTGGTGCGTGCATCTGGAAGGAAGGTCAAATTCTTCGACAAATGCATCCACGAAATGACGAAATCCGCAGAAAGCAATCAAGAAGACGAAAATTAAACGGTGCATTTCCACGACGTAATTTCATTCTAGCACAAAGAGGAATGTGAGTGAGACATGTCATTTTTTTTGAATGGAAATAGGAATTGGATAAATAAATTAAATGTAATTAAATTCAAATAATGTAAGAAAGAGAAATTTGAGCAAGAGTAAGAGCTCAAATTTTGGCGGTTGACATGACACAAACTCGGCTCTTCGAATCTGAGTTGACTCACTTCGTCTTCCCTTTCTTATTCATTTAAACAACACCACCCCAAACTTAATATAATATACAACTAACCCTTTAAATTTTACTAACAATGTTCTCATTTTGAGAAAAACAAAATTAAAATTAATCACTTTCACCCTTCTCTTATCTCTTAGTATGTATTAATTAATAATAATTTATATTTTGTTAAAAATTTTTTTTTTAATTTGACAAACAAACAACCAAAATATAACAAAAATTTATTGATATTTTAATTGAGGACAAATAGTTGAAAAAAATATTTAGGTGGTTAAACAATATTTATAATCGGCCTCTTTATTAATGTATCATAAAAAGATCATCTTTTCAATATAGACATTTTTTAGTTTTGAGATTTAAATTACAATAAACACAAAGTAGTGTAAACGTGTTAGTTAATTAATCACCAAGTCAAGAGTACTATATCTTTCTTCTCGAGGAGGAAGAGTTAATACTTACTTTAATTAAAATATGAGTTTATACGTAATGATAATTTGTTTTATCTTATTTTTTCTTTTATAACGTTTAAATGTTTTTTACGTTAATTTTTAATAAATATTGATATTTTTCAAATAAATAAAAAATTAGTTACCTATGTGAATACTACCATTATTTTATTTTTAAAGCTTAATTTTGTTGGTTATTTTAGGTGTTTTAAGCCGATCAAATATTTACACATAATCCATAGATCTTTATTTATAACTAATAAGATCGTTATTAATGTATAGTTAATAGAAGAATACATGTTATGTTGAAATTTTAAACTGATTACATTAATGGAAAGAAAATGAGAATTTGGATAAATAAATTAAATGTAATTTAATTCAAATAAATATAAATTTATACCTAATTCAAATGTAAAGTTTTGGTGAAATTTAATGTTAATGAATAAGATCGATCGAATGATAATAGATAAGATTGAATGTAAAGAGTTTAGGATTGGAAGTTGTTGGATTGATAAATAAATTTATTGTGATGGTTTAATATCCAACTATATATATCCTTATAGTCAGCCCCAAGTTTTGGGCTGCCCTAGTCCCGGAGAAAAAAAGACGATATATTTTTGTTGTCCTAGGTCTAGTTTAAAAAATTGATAAAAAAAATGTTTTTTGAGATTTAAACCCATAACCATACAAAAGTTCTAAGTTTTATCTTGAACCACTAAGTTACAACATTTTATTTTTAAAATTACAATAAATTTAACTAAATAGCTTAATGTTTTTAACAAATGAGCTGCCTTAACCCGAGGGCTTATCGGGCTTACCCCAAGGCCGGCCGGCCTTGTATATCCTCTCACGTTGATACTTTTAAGAAATTTCATATCTTATTCATCAAATTATATCTTTACAATTCTAAAGCCTTTTATTTGTTTCTTGAGCGTCCTTTCAATTTTTCACTCTATTGAGTGTTTTTCGAATTCTTCAAGTGTAAATAATTACAACGTCCCGCGTTTATATAATTTGGTGTTAAATAAAAAATATAAAGTGTTATTAGCCTAGTTGGTTAGAGAGTTGTACTTGTTTTTTTAGGTTGCAAGTTCAAAACATACCTATAGAATTTTTAATTTTATTTTTAACCATTTTAAGTTTATGTGCGGGTCTACCCATAATCCGACCCAAGTATCCATTTACTCTCACATATGTATCCAAATTAACCACAACTCTCAACTCGACAATCCAGACACTTTGAAAATTAAGCATCATTATATATATAGATTAGTTAGTTAAAAAGTTGAACTTATATTGTTATAACGTCTCGCGTTCATCAAATTTGCTGTTGAATTAAAAATATAAAGTGTTATTATCCTAGTTGGTTAAAGAGTTGTATTTGTTTTGTTAGGTTGCGAGTTCGAAACATACCTAAAACATATTTAATTTTATTTTTAACCGTTTTAAGTTTATGTGCGGGTCAACCTAGAATCCAACCCAAGTATCCATTTACTCTCACATATATTTCCAAATTAACCACAGCTCTCGACCCGACAATCGTCACACTTTCAAAATTAAACATCATTATATATATATAGATTGGTTAGTTAAAAAGTTGAACTTATATTTTTACAACGTCCCGCGTTCATCAAATTTGGAGTTGAATTAAAAATATAAAGTATTATTATTTTAGTTGGTTAAAGAGTTGTATTTGTTTTGTTAGGTTGCGAGTTCAAAACATACATATAACATTTTTAATTTGTTTTTAACCGTTTTAAGTTTATGGGCGTGTCAACCCAGAATCCGACCCAAGTATCCATTACTCTCACATATATATCCAAATTAACCACAGCTCTCGACCCGGCAATCTGGACACTTTCAAAGTTAAGCATCATTATATATATATATATATATATAAATTAGTTAAAAAGTTGAACTTATATTGTTACAACGTCCCGCGTTCATCAAATTTGGTGTTGAATTAAAAATATAAAGTGTTATTAGTTTAGTTGGTTAAAGAGTTGTACTTATTTTGTTAGGTTACGAGTTCAAACATACCTATATAATTTTTAATTTTATTTTTAACCGTTTTAAGTTTATGGGCGTGTCAACCCAGAATTCGACCTAAGTATCCATTTACTCTCACATATATATCCAAATTAATCACAGCTATCGACCCGAGAATCTGGACACTTTCAAAATTAAGCATCATAATATATATATAGATTAGTTAATTAAAAAGTTGAACTTACATTGTTACAACGTTCTGCAATCATCAAATTTGGTATTCAATTAAAAATATAAAATATTATTAGCCTAGTTGGTTAAAGAGTTGTACTTGTTTTTTAGTTTGCGAGTTCGAAACATACCTATAGAAATTTTAATTTTATTTTTAACTGTTTTAAGTTTATGAGCGGGTCAACCCAGAATCCGACCCAAGTATCCATTTACTCTCACATATATATATCCAAATTAACCACAGCTCTGGACCCGACAATCCGGACACTTTCAAAATTAATCATCATTAATTATATATATATATATATAGAGAGAGAGAGAGAGAGAGATTTGTTAGTTAAAAAGTTGAACTTATATTGTTACAACGTCCCGCGTTCATCAAATTTAGTGTTGAATTAAAAATATAAATTATTATTAGCCTAGTTGGTTAAAGAGTTGTACTTGTTTTGTTATGTTGCGAGTTCGAAACATACCTATAAAATTTTTTTATGTTATTTTTAACCGTTTTAAGTTTATGGGCGGGTCAACCCAGAATCCGACCAAAGTATCCATTTACTCTCACTTATATATCTAAATTAACCACTACTCTCGACTTGGCAATCCAGACACTTTCAAAATTAAGCATCATTATATATATATATATATATTTGTTAGTTAAAAAGTTGAACTTATATTGTTATAACGTCCCGCGTTTATCAAATTTGGTGTTGAATTAAAAATATAATGTGGTTATTAGCCTAGTTGGTTAAAGAGTTGTACTTGTTTTGTTATGTTGCGAGTTCAAAACATACCTATAAATTTTTTTATTTTATTTTTAACCGTTTTTAGTTTATGGGCGGGTCAACCCAAAATCCGACCCAAGTATCCATTTATTCTCATTTATATATCCAAATTAACCACAGCTCTCGACCTG